>NW_027225646.1:0-277344 GCF_038994185.2 Dermacentor albipictus | reverse complement strand
TGTTCTTGCTTAAAACGCGTTTTGGCACAAATCAATGTGCAGGTGCTAAAAAGAGCAGCATCGGCATGCTTTTCACGTCGTTTGATAAAAATCCACACGTGCGTTCTGCCAAAAGCACCATTTGCATGCATATCGTGTGGTTTTGCAGAAAACTGCATCCGCGTCTACCAAAGTTGCATATGCACGCTTAAAACGCGTTTTTGGCACAAATCCATGTGCGGGTTCTAAAAAGAGCAGCATTGGCATGCTTTTCACGTCGTTTGGTAGAAATCCACATGCACGTTCTGCCAAAAGCACCATTTGCATGCATATCGTGTGGTTTTGCAGAAAACTGCATCCGCGTCTACCAAAAGTTGCATATGCATGCTTAAAACGCGTTTTGGCACAAATCCAGGTGCGGGTTCTAAAAAGAGCAGCATTGGCATGCTTTTCACGTCGTTTGGTAGAAATCCACACGCGCGTTCTGCCAAAGCACCATTTGCATGCATATCGTGTGGTTTTGCAGAAAACTGCATCCGCGTCTACCAAAAAGGGCATATGCTTGCTTAAAACGCGTTTTGGCACAAATCCATGTGCAGGTGCGAAAAAGAGCAGCATCGGCATGCTTTCGACGTCGTTGGTAGAAATCCACACGCGCGTTCTGCCAAAAGCACCATTTGCATGCATATCCTGTGGTTTTGCAGAAAACTGCATCCGCATCTACCAAAAGATGCATATGCATGCTTAAAACGCGTTTTGGCACAAATCCATGTGCGGGTTCTAAAAAGAGCAGCATTGGCATGCTTTTCACGTCGTTTGGTAAAAATCCACACGCGCGTTCTGCCAAAAGTACCATTTGCATGCATATCGTGTGGTTTTGCAGAAAACTGCATCCGCGTCTACCAAAACATGCATATGCCCTGCTTAAAACGCGTTTTGGCACAAATCCATGTGCGGTTTCTAAAAAGAGCAGCATGCATGCTTTTCACGTGGTTTGGTAGAAATGCACACGCGCGTTCTCCCAAAAGCACCATTTGCATGCATATCGTGTGGTTTTGCAGAAAACTGCATCCGCGTCTACCAAAGGTTGCATGTTCTTGCTTAAAACGCGTTTTGGCACAAATCTATGTGCAGGTGCTAAAAAGAGCAGCATCGGCATGCTTTTCACGTCGTTTGGTAGAAATCCACACGTGCGTTCTGCCAAAAGCACCATTTGCATGCATATCGTGTGGTTTTGCAGAAAACTGCATCCGCGTCTACCAAAAGGTGCATGTTCTTGCTTAAAACGCGTTTTGGCACAAATCCATGTGCAGGTGCTAAAAAGAGCAGAATCGGCATGCTTTTCACGTCGTTTGGTAGAAATCCACACGCGCGTTCTGCCAAAAGCACCATTTGCATGCATATCGTGTGGTTTGGCAGAAAACTGCATCCGCGTCTAACAACACCAAAAGATGCATATGTATGCTTAAAACGCGTTTTGGCACAAATCCATGTGCGGGTGCTAAAAAGAGCAGCATTGGCATGCTTTTCACGTCGTTTGGTAGAAATCCACACGAGCGTTCTGCCAAAAGCACCATTTGCATGCATATCGTGTGGTTTTGCAGAAAACTGCATCCGCGTCTACCAAAAATTGCATGTTCTTGCTTAAAAACGCGTTTTGGCACAAATCAATGTGCAGGTGCTAAAAAGAGCAGCATCGGCATGCTTTTCACGTCGTTTGATAAAAATCCACACGTGCGTTCTGCCAAAAGCACCATTTGCATGCATATCGTGTGGTTTTGCAGAAAACTGCATCCGCGTCTACCAAAGTTGCATATGCACGCTTAAAACGCGTTTTGGCACAAATCCATGTGCGGGTTCTAAAAAGAGCAGCATTGGCATGCTTTTCACGTCGTTTGGTAGAAATCCACATGCACGTTCTGCCAAAAGCACCATTTGCATGCATATCGTGTGGTTTTGCAGAAAACTGCATCCGCGTCTACCAAAAGTTGCATATGCATGCTTAAAACGCGTTTTGGCACAAATCCAGGTGCGGGTTCTAAAAAGAGCAGCATTGGCATGCTTTTCACGTCGTTTGGTAGAAATCCACACGCGCGTTCTGCCAAAGCACCATTTGCATGCATATCGTGTGGTTTTGCAGAAAACTGCATCCGCGTCTACCAAAAAGGGCATATGCTTGCTTAAAACGCGTTTTGGCACAAATCCATGTGCAGGTGCGAAAAAGAGCAGCATCGGCATGCTTTCGACGTCGTTTGGTAGAAATCCACACGCGCGTTCTGCCAAAAGCACCATTTGCATGCATATCCTGTGGTTTTGCAGAAAACTGCATCCGCATCTACCAAAAGATGCATATGCATGCTTAAAACGCGTTTTGGCACAAATCCATGTGCGGGTTCTAAAAAGAGCAGCATTGGCATGCTTTTCACGTCGTTTGGTAAAAATCCACACGCGCGTTCTGCCAAAAGTACCATTTGCATGCATATCGTGTGGTTTTGCAGAAAACTGCATCCGCGTCTACCAAAACATGCATATGCCTGCTTAAAACGCGTTTTGGCACAAATCCATGTGCGGTTTCTAAAAAGAGCAGCATGCATGCTTTTCACGTGGTTTGGTAGAAATGCACACGCGCGTTCTCCCAAAAGCACCATTTGCATGCATATCGTGTGGTTTTGCAGAAAACTGCATCCGCGTCTACCAAAGGTTGCATGTTCTTGCTTAAAACGCGTTTTGGCACAAATCTATGTGCAGGTGCTAAAAAGAGCAGCATCGGCATGCTTTTCACGTCGTTTGGTAGAAATCCACACGTGCGTTCTGCCAAAAGCACCATTTGCATGCATATCGTGTGGTTTTGCAGAAAACTGCATCCGCGTCTACCAAAAGGTGCATGTTCTTGCTTAAAACGCGTTTTGGCACAAATCCATGTGCAGGTGCTAAAAAGAGCAGAATCGGCATGCTTTTCACGTCGTTTGGTAGAAATCCACACGCGCGTTCTGCCAAAAGCACCATTTGCATGCATATCGTGTGGTTTGGCAGAAAACTGCATCCGCGTCTACCAAAAGATGCATATGTATGCTTAAAACGCGTTTTGGCACAAATCCATGTGCGGGTGCTAAAAAGAGCAGCATTGGCATGCTTTTCACGTCGTTTGGTAGAAATCCACACGAGCGTTCTGCCAAAAGCACCATTTGCATGCACATCGTGTGGTTTTGCAGAAAACTGCATCCGCGTCTACCAAAAGTTGCATATGCATGCTTAAAACGCGTTTTGGCACAAATCCATGTGCGGGTTCTAAAAAGAGCAGCATTGGCATGCTTTCCACGTCGTTTGGTAGAAATCCACACGCGCGTTCTGCCAAAAGCACCATTTGCATGCATATCCTGTGGTTTTGCAGAAAACTGCATCCGCGTCTACCAAAAGATGCATATGCATGCTTAAAACGCGTTTTGGCACAAATCCATGTGCGGGTTCTAAAAAGACCAGCATTGGCATGCTTTTCACGTCGTTTGGTAAAAATCCACACGCGCGTTCTGCCAAAAGTACCATTTGCATGCATATCGTGTGGTTTTGCAGAAAACTGCATCCGCGTCTACCAAAACATGCATATGCCTGCTTAAAACGCGTTTTGGCACAAATCCATCTGCGGTTTCTAAAAAGAGCAGCATGCATGCTTTTCACGTGGTTTGGTAGAAATGCACACGCGCGTTCTCCCAAAAGCACCATTTGCATGCATATCGTGTGGTTTTGCAGAAAACTGCATCCGCGTCTACCAAAAGTTGCATGTTCTTGCTTAAAACGCGTTTTGGCACAAATCTATGTGCAGGTGCTAAAAAGAGCAGCATCGGCATGCTTTTCACGTCGTTTGGTAGAAATCCACACGTGCGTTCTGCCAAAAGCACCATTTGCATGCATATCGTGTGGTTTTGCAGAAAACTACATCCGCGTCTACCAAAAGGTGCATGTTCTTGCTTAAAACGCGTTTTGCCACAAATCCATGTGCAGGTGCTATAAAGAGCAGAATCGGCATGCTTTTCACGTCGTTTGGTAGAAATCCACAGGGGCGTTCTGCCAAAAGCACCATTTGCATGCATATCGTGTGGTTTGGCAGAAAATTGCATCCGCGTCTACCAAAAGATGCATATGTATGCTAAAAACGCGTTTTGGCACAAATCCATGTGCGGGTGCTAAAAAGAGCAGCATTGGCATGCTTTTCACGTCGTTTGGTAGAAATCCACACGAGCGTTCTGCCAAAAGCACCATTTGCATGCATATCGTGTGGTTTTGCAGAAAACTGCATCCGCGTCTACCAAAAGTTGCATGTTCTTACTTAAAACGCGTTTTGGCACAAATCTATGTGCAGGTGCTAAAAAGAGCAGCATCGGCATGCTTTTCACGTCGTTTGGTAGAAATCCACACGTGCGTTCAGCCAAAAGCACCATTTGCATGCATATCGTGTGGTTTTGCAGAAAACTGCATCCGCGTCTACCAAAAGGTGCATGTTCTTGCTTAAAACGCGTTTTGGCACAAATCCATGTGCAGGTGCTAAAAAGAGCAGAATCGGCATGCTTTTCACGTCGTTTGGTAGAAATCCACACGCGCGTTCTGCCAAAAGCACCATTTGCATGCATATCGTGTGGTTTGGCAGAAAACTGCATCCGCGTCTACCAAAAGATGCATATGTATGCTTAAAACGCGTTTTGGCACAAATCCATGTGCGGGTGCTAAAAAGCAGCATTGGCATGCTTTTCACGTCGTTTGGTAGAAATCCACACGAGCGTTCTGCCAAAAGCACCATTTGCATGCATATCGTGTGGTTTTGCAGAAAACTGCATACGCATCTACCAAAAGGTGCATGTTCTTGCTTAAAACGCGTTTTGGCACAAATCCATGTGCGGGTGCTAAAAAGAGCAGCATTGGCATGCTTTTCACGTCGTTTGGTAGAAATCCACACGAGCGTTCTGCCAAAAGCACCATTTGCATGCATATCGTCTGGTTTTGCAGAAAACTGCATCCGCGTCTACCAAAGTTGCATGTGCTTGCTTAAAGCGCGTTTTGGCACAAATCACTGTGCGGTTTCTAAAAAGAGGAGCATTGGCATGCTTTTCACGTCGTTTGGTAGAAATCCACGCGTGCTTTCTGCCAAAAGCACCATTTCCATGCATATCGTGTGGTTTTGCAGAAAACTGCATCCGCGTCTACCAAAAGTTGCATATGCATGCTTAAAACGCGTTTTGGCACAAATTCATGTGCGGGTTCTAAAAAGAGCAGCATTGGCATGCTTTTCACGTCGTTTGGTAGAAATCCACACGCGCGTTCCGCCAAAAGCACCATTTGCATGCATATCGTGTGGTTGGGCAGAAAACTGCATCCGCGTCTACCAAAAGTTGCATATGCATGCTTAAAACGCGTTTTGGCACAAATCCATGTGCGGGTTCTAAAAAGTGCAGCATTGGCATGCTTTTCACGTCGTTTGGTAGAAATCCACACGCGCGTTCTGCCAAAGCACCATTTGCATGCATATCGTGTGGTTTTGCAGAAAACTGCATCCGCGTCTACCAAAAAGGGCATATGCTTGCTTAAAACGCGTTTTGGCACAAATCCATGTGCAGGTGCGAAAAAGAGCAGCATCGGCATGCTTTCCACGTCGTTTGGTAGAAATCCACACGCGCGTTCTGCCAAAAGCACCATTTGCATGCATATCCTGTGGTTTTGCAGAAAACTGCATCCGCGTCTACCAAAAGATGCATATGCATGCTTAAAACGCGTTTTGGCACAAATCCATGTGCGGGTTCTAAAAAGAGCAGCATTGGCATGCTTTTCACGTCGTTTGGTAAAAATCCACACGCGCGTTCTGCCAAAAGTACCATTTGCATGCATATCGTGTGGTTTTGCAGAAAACTGCATCCGCGTCTACCAAAACATGCATATGCCTGCTTATAACGCGTTTTGGCACAAATCCATGTGCGGTTTCTAAAAAGAGCAGCATGCATGCTTTTCACGTGGTTTGGTAGAAATGCACACGCGCGTTCTCCCAAAAGCACCATTTGCATGCATATCGTGTGGTTTTGCAGAAAACTGCATCCGCGTCTACCAAAGGTTGCATGTTCTTGCTTAAAACGCGTTTTGGCACAAATCTATGTGCAGGTGCTAAAAAGAGCAGCATCGGCATGCTTTTCACGTCGTTTGGTAGAAATCCACACGTGCGTTCTGCCAAAAGCACCATTTGCATGCATATCGTGTGGTTTTGCAGAAAACTGCATCCGCGTCTACCAAAAGGTGCATGTTCTTGCTTAAAACGCGTTTTGGCACAAATCCATGTGCAGGTGCTAAAAAGAGCAGAATCGGCATGCTTTTCACGTCGTTTGGTAGAAATCCACACGCGCGTTCTGCCAAAAGCACCATTTGCATGCATATCGTGTGGTTTGGCAGAAATCTGCATCCGCGTCTACCAAAAGATGCATATGTATGCTTAAAACGCGTTTTGGCACAAATCCATGTGCGGGTGCTAAAAAGAGCAGCATTGGCATGCTTTTCACGTCGTTTGGTAGAAATCCACACGAGCGTTCTGCCAAAAGCACCATTTGCATGCATATCGTGTGGTTTTGCAGAAAACTGCATCCGCGTCTACCAAAAGTTGCATATGCATGCTTAAAACGCGTTTTGGCACAAATCCATGTGCGGGTTCTAAAAAGAGCAGCATTGGCATGCTTTCCACGTCGTTTGGTAGAAATCCACACGCGCGTTCTGCCAAAAGCACCATTTGCATGCATATCGTGTGGTTTTGCAGAAAACTGCATACGCGTCTACCAAAAATTGCATGTTCTTGCTTAAAACGCGTTTTGGCACAAATCAATGTGCAGGTGCTAAAAAGAGCAGCATCGGCATGCTTTTCACGTCGTTTGATAAAAATCCACACGTGCGTTCTGCCAAAAGCACCATTTGCATGCATATCGTGTGGTTTTGCAGAAAACTGCATCCGCGTCTACCAAAGTTGCATATGCACGCTTAAAACGCGTTTTGGCACAAATCCATGTGCGGGTTCTAAAAAGAGCAGCATTGGCATGCTTTTCACGTCGTTTGGTAGAAATCCACATGCACGTTCTGCCAAAAGCACCATTTGCATGCATATCGTGTGGTTTTGCAGAAAACTGCATCCGCGTCTACCAAAAGTTGCATATGCATGCTTAAAACGCGTTTTGGCACAAATCCATGTGCGGGTTCTAAAAAGAGCAGCATTGGCATGCTTTTCACGTCGTTTGGTAGAAATCCACGCGCGCGTTCTGCCAAAGCACCATTTGCATACATATCGTGTGGTTTTGCAGAAAACTGCATCCGCGTCTACCAAAAAGGGCATATGCTTGCTTAAAACGCGTTTTGGCACAAATCCATGTGCAGGTGCGAAAAAGAGCAGCATCGGCATGCTTTCCACGTCGTTTGGTAGAAATCCACACGCGCGTTCTGCCAAAAGCACCATTTGCATGCATATCCTGTGGTTTTGCAGAAAACTGCATCCGCATCTACCAAAAGATGCATATTCATGCTTAAAACGCGTTTTGGCACAAATCCATGTGCGGGTTCTAAAAAGAGCAGCATTGGCATGCTTTTCACGTCGTTTGGTAAAAATCCACACGCGCGTTCTGCCAAAAGTACCATTTGCATGCATATCGTGTGGTTTTGCAGAAAACTGCATCCGCGTCTACCAAAACATGCATATGCCTGCTTAAAACGCGTTTTGGCACAAATCCATGTGCGGTTTCTAAAAAGAGCAGCATGCATGCTTTTCACGTGGTTTGGTAGAAATGCACACGCGCGTTCTCCCAAAAGCACCATTTGCATGCATATCGTGTGGTTTTGCAGAAAACTGCATCCGCGTCTACCAAAGGTTGCATGTTCTTGCTTAAAACGCGTTTTGGCACAAATCTATGTGCAGGTGCTAAAAAGAGCAGCATCGGCATGCTTTTCACGTCGTTTGGTAGAAATCCACACGTGCGTTCTGCCAAAAGCACCATTTGCATGCATATCATGTGGTTTTGCAGAAAACTGCATCCGCGTCTACCAAAAGGTGCATGTTCTTGCTTAAAACGCGTTTTGGCACAAATCCATGTGCAGGTGCTAAAAAGAGCAGAATCGGCATGCTTTTCACGTCGTTTGGTAGAAATCCACACGCGCGTTCTGCCAAAAGCACCATTTGCATGCATATCGCGTGGTTTTGCAGAAAACTGCATCCGCGTCTACCAAAAGTTGCATGTTCTTGCTTAAAACGCGTTTTGGCACAAATCTATGTGCAGGTGCTAAAAAGAGCAGCATCGGCATGCTTTTCACGTCGTTTGGTAGAAATCCACACGTGCGTTCTGCCAAAAGCACCATTTGCATGCATATCGTGTGGTTTTGCAGAAAACTGCATCCGCGTCTACCAAAAGGTGCATGTTCTTGCTTAAAACGCGTTTTGGCACAAATCCATGTGCAGGTGCTAAAAAGAGCAGAATCGGCATGCTTTTCACGTCGTTTGGTAGAAATCCACACGGGCGTTCTGCCAAAAGCACCATTTGCATGCATATCGTGTGGTTTGGCAGAAAACTGCATCCGCGTCTACCAAAAGATGCATATGTATGCTAAAAACGCGTTTTGGCACAAATCCATGTGCGGGTGCTAAAAAGAGCAGCATTGGCATGCTTTTCACGTCGTTTGGTAGAAATCCACACGAGCGTTCTGCCAAAAGCACCATTTGCATGCATATCGTGTGGTTTTGCAGAAAACTGCATCCGCGTCTACCAAAAGTTGCATGTTCTTACTTAAAACGCGTTTTGGCACAAATCTATGTGCAGGTGCTAAAAAGAGCAGCATCGGCATGCTTTTCACGTCGTTTGGTAGAAATCCACACGTGCGTTCAGCCAAAAGCACCATTTGCATGCATATCGTGTGGTTTTGCAGAAAACTGCATCCGCGTCTACCAAAAGGTGCATGTTCTTGCTTAAAACGCGTTTTGGCACAAATCCATGTGCAGGTGCTAAAAAGAGCAGAATCGGCATGCTTTTCACGTCGTTTGGTAGAAATCCACACGCGCGTTCTGCCAAAAGCTCCATTTGCATGCATATCGTGTGGTTTGGCAGAAAACTGCATCCGCGTCTACCAAAAGATGCATATGTATGCTTAAAACGCGTTTTGGCACAAATCCATGTGCGGGTGCTAAAAAGCAGCATTGGCATGCTTTTCACGTCGTTTGGTAGAAATCCACACGAGCGTTCTGCCAAAAGCACCATTTGCATGCATATCGTGTGGTTTTGCAGAAAACTGCATCCGCGTCTACCAAAAGATGCATATGCATGCTTAAAACGGGTTTTGGCACAAATCCAAGTGCGGGTTCTAAAAAGAGCAGCATCGACATGCTTTTCACGTCGTTTGGTAGAAGTCCACACGTGCGTTTTGCCAAAAGCACCATTTGCATGCATATCGTGTGGTTTTGCAGAAAACTGCATACGCATCCACCAAAAGGTGCATGTTCTTGCTTAAAACGCGTTTTGGCACAAATCCATGTGCAGGTGCTAAAAAGAGCAGCATTGGCATGCTTTTCACGTCGTTTGGTAGAAATCCACACGAGCGTTCTGCCAAAAGCACCATTTGCATGCATATCGTGTGGTTTTGCAGAAAACTGCATCCGCGTCTACCAAAAGATGCATATGCATGCTTAAAACGCGTTTTGGCACAAATCCATGTGCGGGCTCTAAAAAGAGCAGCATTGGCATGCTTTTCACGTCGTTTGGTAGAAATCCACACGCGCGTTCTGCCAAAAGCACCATTTGCATGCATATCGTGTGGTTTTGCAGAAAACTGCATCCGCGTCTACCAAAGTTGCATATGCATGCTTAAAACGTGTTTTGGCACAAATCCATGTGCGGGTTCTAAAAAGAGCAGCATTGGCATGCTTTTCACGTCGTTTGGTAGAAATCCACACGCGCGTTCTGCCAAAAGCACCATTTGCATGCATATCGTGTGGTTTTGCAGAAAACTGCATCCGCGTCTACCAAAGTTGCATATGCATGCTTAAAACGTGTTTTGGCACAAATCCATGTGCGGGTTCTAAAAAGAGCAGCATTGGCATGCTTTTCACGTCGTTTGGTAGAAATCCACACGAGCGTTCTGCCAAAAGCACCATTTGCATGCATATCGTGTGGTTTTGCAGAAAACTGCATCCGCGTCTACCAAAAGTTGCATGTTCTTACTTAAAACGCGTTTTGGCACAAATCTATGTGCAGGTGCTAAAAAGAGCAGCATCGGCATGCTTTTCACGTCGTTTGGTAGAAATCCACACGTGCGTTCAGCCAAAAGCACCATTTGCATGCATATCGTGTGGTTTTGCAGAAAACTGCATCCGCGTCTACCAAAAGGTGCATGTTCTTGCTTAAAACGCGTTTTGGCACAAATCCATGTGCAGGTGCTAAAAAGAGCAGAATCGGCATGCTTTTCACGTCGTTTGGTAGAAATCCACACGCGCGTTCTGCCAAAAGCACCATTTGCATGCATATCGTGTGGTTTGGCAGAAAACTGCATCCGCGTCTACCAAAAGATGCATATGTATGCTTAAAACGCGTTTTGGCACAAATCCATGTGCGGGTGCTAAAAAGCAGCATTGGCATGCTTTTCACGTCGTTTGGTAGAAATCCACACGAGCGTTCTGCCAAAAGCACCATTTGCATGCATATCGTGTGGTTTTGCAGAAAACTGCATACGCATCTACCAAAAGGTGCATGTTCTTGCTTAAAACGCGTTTTGGCACAAATCCATGTGCGGGTGCTAAAAAGAGCAGCATTGGCATGCGTTTCACGTCGTTTGGTAGAAATCCACACGAGCGTTCTGCCAAAAGCACCATTTGCATGCATATCGTGTGGTTTTGCAGAAAACTGCATCCGCGTCTACCAAAGTTGCATATGCATGCTTAAAACGTGTTTTGGCACAAATCCATGTGCGGGTTCTAAAAAGAGCAGCATTGGCATGCTTTTCACGTCGTTTGGTAGAAATCCACACGCGCGTTCTGCCAAAAGCACCATTTGCATGCATATCGTGTGGTTTTGCAGAAAACTGCATCCACGTCTACCAAAAGTTGCATATGAATGCTTAAAACGCGTTTTGGCACAAATCCATGTGCGGGTTCTAAAAAGAGCAGCATTGGCATGCTTTTCACGTCGTTTGGTAGAAATCCACACGCGCGTTCTGCCAAAAGCACCATTTGCATGCATATCGTGTGGTTTTGCAGAAAACTGCATCCACGTCTACCAAAAGTTGCATATGAATGCTTAAAACGCGTTTTGGCACAAATCCATGTGAGGGTTCTAAAAAGAGCAGCATTGGCATGCTTTGCACGTCGTTTGGTAGAAATCCACCGGCGCGTTCTGCCGAAAGCACCATTTGCATGCATATCGTCTGGTTTTGCAGAAAACTGCATCCGCGTCTACCAAAGTTGCATGTGCTTGCTTAAAGCGCGTTTTGGCACAAATCACTGTGCGGTTTCTAAAAAGAGGAGCATTGGCATGCTTTTCACGTCGTTTGGTAGAAATCCACGCGTGCTTTCTGCCAAAAGCACCATTTCCATGCATATCGTGTGGTTTTGCAGAAAACTGCATCCGCGTCTACCAAAAGTTGCATATGCATGCTTAAAACGCGTTTTGGCACAAATTCATGTGCGGGTTCTAAAAAGAGCAGCATTGGCATGCTTTTCACGTCGTTTGGTAGAAATCCACACGCGCGTTCCGCCAAAAGCACCATTTGCATGCATATCGTGTGGTTGGGCAGAAAACTGCATCCGCGTCTACCAAAAGTTGCATATGCATGCTTAAAACGCGTTTTGGCACAAATCCATGTGCGGGTTCTAAAAAGTGCAGCATTGGCATGCTTTTCACGTCGTTTGGTAGAAATCCACACGCGCGTTCTGCCAAAGCACCATTTGCATGCATATCGTGTGGTTTTGCAGAAAACTGCATCCGCGTCTACCAAAAAGGGCATATGCTTGCTTAAAACGCGTTTTGGCACAAATCCATGTGCAGGTGCGAAAAAGAGCAGCATCGGCATGCTTTCCACGTCGTTTGGTAGAAATCCACACGCGCGTTCTGCCAAAAGCACCATTTGCATGCATATCCTGTGGTTTTGCAGAAAACTGCATCCGCGTCTACCAAAAGATGCATATGCATGCTTAAAACGCGTTTTGGCACAAATCCATGTGCGGGTTCTAAAAAGAGCAGCATTGGCATGCTTTTCACGTCGTTTGGTAAAAATCCACACGCGCGTTCTGCCAAAAGTACCATTTGCATGCATATCGTGTGGTTTTGCAGAAAACTGCATCCGCGTCTACCAAAACATGCATATGCCTGCTTATAACGCGTTTTGGCACAAATCCATGTGCGGTTTCTGAAAAGAGCAGCATGCATGCTTTTCACGTGGTTTGGTAGAAATGCACACGCGCGTTCTCCCAAAAGCACCATTTGCAAGCATATCGTGTGGTTTTGCAGAAAACTGCATCCGCGTCTACCAAAGGTTGCATGTTCTTGCTTAAAACGCGTTTTGGCACAAATCTATGTGCAGGTGCTAAAAAGAGCAGCATCGGCATGCTTTTCACGTCGTTTGGTAGAAATCCACACGTGCGTTCTGCCAAAAGCACCATTTGCATGCATATCGTGTGGTTTTGCAGAAAACTGCATCCGCGTCTACCAAAAGGTGCATGTTCTTGCTTAAAACGCGTTTTGGCACAAATCCATGTGCAGGTGCTAAAAAGAGCAGAATCGGCATGCTTTTCACGTCGTTTGGTAGAAATCCACACGCGCGTTCTGCCAAAAGCACCATTTGCATGCATATCGTGTGGTTTGGCAGAAATCTGCATCCGCGTCTACCAAAAGATGCATATGTATGCTTAAAACGCGTTTTGGCACAAATCCATGTGCGGGTGCTAAAAAGAGCAGCATTGGCATGCTTTTCACGTCGTTTGGTAGAAATCCACACGAGCGTTCTGCCAAAAGCACCATTTGCATGCATATCGTGTGGTTTTGCAGAAAACTGCATCCGCGTCTACCAAAAGTTGCATATGCATGCTTAAAACGCGTTTTGGCACAAATCCATGTGCGGGTTCTAAAAAGAGCAGCATTGGCATGCTTTCCACGTCGTTTGGTAGAAATCCACACGCGCGTTCTGCCAAAAGCACCATTTGCATGCATATCGTGTGGTTTTGCAGAAAACTGCATACGCGTCTACCAAAAATTGCATGTTCTTGCTTAAAACGCGTTTTGGCACAAATCAATGTGCAGGTGCTAAAAAGAGCAGCATCGGCATGCTTTTCACGTCGTTTGATAAAAATCCACACGTGCGTTCTGCCAAAAGCACCATTTGCATGCATATCGTGTGGTTTTGCAGAAAACTGCATCCGCGTCTACCAAAGTTGCATATGCACGCTTAAAACGCGTTTTGGCACAAATCCATGTGCGGGTTCTAAAAAGAGCAGCATTGGCATGCTTTTCACGTCGTTTGGTAGAAATCCACATGCACGTTCTGCCAAAAGCACCATTTGCATGCATATCGTGTGGTTTTGCAGAAAACTGCATCCGCGTCTACCAAAAGTTGCATATGCATGCTTAAAACGCGTTTTGGCACAAATCCATGTGCGGGTTCTAAAAAGAGCAGCATTGGCATGCTTTTCACGTCGTTTGGTAGAAATCCACGCGCGCGTTCTGCCAAAGCACCATTTGCATGCATATCGTGTGGTTTTGCAGAAAACTGCATCCGCGTCTACCAAAAAGGGCATATGCTTGCTTAAAACGCGTTTTGGCACAAATCCATGTGCAGGTGCGAAAAAGAGCAGCATCGGCATGCTTTCCACGTCGTTTGGTAGAAATCCACACGCGCGTTCTGCCAAAAGCACCATTTGCATGCATATCCTGTGGTTTTGCAGAAAACTGCATCCGCATCTACCAAAAGATGCATATGCATGCTTAAAACGCGTTTTGGCACAAATCCATGTGCGGGTTCTAAAAAGAGCAGCATTGGCATGCTTTTCACGTCGTTTGGTAAAAATCCACACGCGCGTTCTGCCAAAAGTACCATTTGCATGCATATCGTGTGGTTTTGCAGAAAACTGCATCCGCGTCTACCAAAACATGCATATGCCTGCTTAAAACGCGTTTTGGCACAAATCCATGTGCGGTTTCTAAAAAGAGCAGCATGCATGCTTTTCACGTGGTTTGGTAGAAATGCACACGCGCGTTCTCCCAAAAGCACCATTTGCATGCATATCGTGTGGTTTTGCAGAAAACTGCATCCGCGTCTACCAAAGGTTGCATGTTCTTGCTTAAAACGCGTTTTGGCACAAATCTATGTGCAGGTGCTAAAAAGAGCAGCATCGGCATGCTTTTCACGTCGTTTGGTAGAAATCCACACGTGCGTTCTGCCAAAAGCACCATTTGCATGCATATCGTGTGGTTTTGCAGAAAACTGCATCCGCGTCTACCAAAAGGTGCATGTTCTTGCTTAAAACGCGTTTTGGCACAAATCCATGTGCAGGTGCTAAAAAGAGCAGAATCGGCATGCTTTTCACGTCGTTTGGTAGAAATCCACACGCGCGTTCTGCCAAAAGCACCATTTGCATGCATATCGTGTGGTTTTGCAGAAAACTGCATCCGCGTCTACCAAAAGTTGCATGTTCTTGCTTAAAACGCGTTTTGGCACAAATCTATGTGCAGGTGCTAAAAAGAGCAGCATCGGCATGCTTTTCACGTCGTTTGGTAGAAATCCACACGTGCGTTCTGCCTAAAGCACCATTTGCATGCATATCGTGTGGTTTTGCAGAAAACTGCATCCGCGTCTACCAAAAGGTGCATGTTCTTGCTTAAAACGCGTTTTGGCACAAATCCATGTGCAGGTGCTAAAAAGAGCAGAATCGGCATGCTTTTCACGTCGTTTGGTAGAAATCCACACGGGCGTTCTGCCAAAAGCACCATTTGCATGCATATCGTGTGGTTTGGCAGAAAACTGCATCCGCGTCTACCAAAAGATGCATATGTATGCTAAAAACGCGTTTTGGCACAAATCCATGTGCGGGTGCTAAAAAGAGCAGCATTGGCATGCTTTTCACGTCGTTTGGTAGAAATCCACACGAGCGTTCTGCCAAAAGCACCATTTGCATGCATATCGTGTGGTTTTGCAGAAAACTGCATCCGCGTCTACCAAAAGTTGCATGTTCTTACTTAAAACGCGTTTTGGCACAAATCTATGTGCAGGTGCTAAAAAGAGCAGCATCGGCATGCTTTTCACGTCGTTTGGTAGAAATCCACACGTGCGTTCAGCCAAAAGCACCATTTGCATGCATATCGTGTGGTTTTGCAGAAAACTGCATCCGCGTCTACCAAAAGGTGCATGTTCTTGCTTAAAACGCGTTTTGGCACAAATCCATGTGCAGGTGCTAAAAAGAGCAGAATCGGCATGCTTTTCACGTCGTTTGGTAGAAATCCACACGCGCGTTCTGCCAAAAGCACCATTTGCATGCATATCGTGTGGTTTGGCAGAAAACTGCATCCGCGTCTACCAAAAGATGCATATGTATGCTTAAAACGCGTTTTGGCACAAATCCATGTGCGGGTGCTAAAAAGCAGCATTGGCATGCTTTTCACGTCGTTTGGTAGAAATCCACACGAGCGTTCTGCCAAAAGCACCATTTGCATGCATATCGTGTGGTTTTGCAGAAAACTGCATCCGCGTCTACCAAAAGATGCATATGCATGCTTAAAACGGGTTTTGGCACAAATCCAAGTGCGGGTTCTAAAAAGAGCAGCATCGACATGCTTTTCACGTCGTTTGGTAGAAGTCCACACGTGCGTTCTGCCAAAAGCACCATTTGCATGCATATCGTGTGGTTTTGCAGAAAACTGCATACGCATCCACCAAAAGGTGCATGTTCTTGCTTAAAACGCGTTTTGGCACAAATCCATGTGCAGGTGCTAAAAAGAGCAGCATTGGCATGCTTTTCACGTCGTTTGGTAGAAATCCACACGAGCGTTCTGCCAAAAGCACCATTTGCATGCATATCGTGTGGTTTTGCAGAAAACTGCATCCGCGTCTACCAAAAGATGCATATGCATGCTTAAAACGCGTTTTGGCACAAATCCATGTGCGGGCTCTAAAAAGAGCAGCATTGGCATGCTTTTCACGTCGTTTGGTAGAAATCCACCCGCGCGTTCTGCCAAAAGCACCATTTGCATGCATATCGTGTGGTTTTGCAGAAAACTGCATCCGCGTCTACCAAAGTTGCATATGCATGCTTAAAACGTGTTTTGGCACAAATCCATGTGCGGGTTCTAAAAAGAGCAGCATTGGCATGCTTTTCACGTCGTTTGGTAGAAATCCACACGCGCGTTCTGCCAAAAGCACCATTTGCATGCATATCGTCTGGTTTTGCAGAAAACTGCATCCGCGTCTACCAAAGTTGCATATGCATGCTTAAAACGTGTTTTGGCACAAATCCATGTGCGGGTTCTAAAAAGAGCAGCATTGGCATGCTTTTCACGTCGTTTGGTAGAAATCCACACGCGCGTTCTGCCAAAAGCACCATTTGCATGCATATCGTGTGGTTTTGCAGAAAACTGCATCCACGTCTACCAAAAGTTGCATATGAATGCTTAAAACGCGTTTTGGCGCAAATCCATGTGAGGGTTCTAAAAAGAGCAGCATTGGCATGCTTTGCACGTCGTTTGGTAGAAATCCACCGGCGCGTTCTGCCGAAAGCACCATTTGCATGCATATCGTGTGGTATTGCAGAAAACTGCATCCGCGTCTACCAAAAAGTGCATGTGCTTGCTTAAAGCGCGTTTTGGCACAAATCACTGTGCGGTTTCTAAAAAGAGGAGCATTGGCATGCTTTTCACGTCGTTTGGTAGAAATCCACGCGTGCTTTCTGCCAAAAGCACCATTTCCATGCATATCGTGTGGTTTTGCAGAAAACTGCATCCGCGTCTACCAAAAGTTGCATATGCATGCTTAAAACGCGTTTTGGCACAAATTCATGTGCGGGTTCTAAAAAGAGCAGCATTGGCATGCTTTTCACGTCGTTTGGTAGAAATCCACACGCGCGTTCCGACAAAAGCACCATTTGCATGCATATCGTGTGGTTTTGCAGAAAACTGCATCCGCGTCTACCAAAAGGTGCATGTTCTTGCTTAAAACGCGTTTTGGCACAAATCCATGTGCAGGTGCTAAAAAGAGCAGAATCGGCATGCTTTTCACGTCGTTTGGTAGAAATCCACACGAGCGTTCTGCCAAAAGCACCATTTGCATGCATATCGTGTGGTTTTGCAGAAAACTGCATCCGCGTCTACCAAAAGATGCATATGCATGCTTAAAACGCGTTTTGGCACAAATCCATGTGCGGGCTCTAAAAAGAGCAGCATTGGCATGCTTTTCACGTCGTTTGGTAGAAATCCACACGCGCGTTCTGCCAAAAGCACCATTTGCATGCATATCGTGTGGTTTTGCAGAAAACTGCATCCGCGTCTACCAAAAGATGCATATGCATGCTTAAAACGCGTTTTGGCACAAATCCATGTGCGGGTTTTAAAAAGAGCAGCATTGGCATGCTTTTCACGTCGTTTGGTAGAAATCCACAGGCACGTTCTGCCAAAAGCACCTTTTGCATGCATATCGTGTGGTTTTGCAAAAAACTGCATCCGCGTCTACCAAAAGATGCATATGCCTGCTTAAAACGCGTTTTGGCACAAATCCATGTGCGGTTTCTAAAAAGAGCAGCATTGGCATGCTTTTCACGTGGTTTCGTAGAAATCCACACGCGCGTTCTGCCAAAAGCACCATTTGCATGCATATCGTGTGGTTTTGCAGAAAACTGCATCCGCGTCTACCAAAAATTGCATGTTCTTGCTTAAAACGCGTTTTGGCACAAATCAATGTGCAGGTGCTAAAAAGAGCAGCATCGGCATGCTTTTCACGTCGTTTGATAAAAATCCACACGTGCGTTCTGCCAAAAGCACCATTTGCATGCATATCGTGTGGTTTTGCAGAAAACTGCATCCGCGTCTACCAAAGTTGCATATGCACGCTTAAAACGCGTTTTGGCACAAATCCATGTGCGGGTTCTAAAAAGAGCAGCATTGGCATGCTTTTCACGTCGTTTGGTAGAAATCCACATGCACGTTCTGCCAAAAGCACCATTTGCATGCATATCGTGTGGTTTTGCAGAAAACTGCATCCGCGTCTACCAAAAGTTGCATATGCATGCTTAAAACGCGTTTTGGCACAAATCCATGTGCGGGTTCTAAAAAGAGCAGCATTGGCATGCTTTTCACGTCGTTTGGTAGAAATCCACACGCGCGTTCTGCCAAAGCACCATTTGCATGCATATCGTGTGGTTTTGCAGAAAACTGCATCCGCGTCTACCAAAAAGGGCATATGCTTGCTTAAAACGCGTTTTGGCACAAATCCATGTGCAGGTGCGAAAAAGAGCAGCATCGGCATGCTTTCCACGTCGTTTGGTAGAAATCCACACGCGCGTTCTGCCAAAAGCACCATTTGTATGCATATCCTGTGGTTTTGCAGAAAACTGCATCCGCGTCTACCAAAAGATGCATATGCATGCTTAAAAGGCGTTTTGGCACAAATCCATGTGCGGGTTCTAAAAAGAGCAGCATTGGCATGCTTTTCACGTCGTTTGGTAGAAATCCACACGCGCGTTCTGCCAAAAGTACCATTTGCATGCATATCGTGTGGTTTTGCAGAAAACTGCATCCGCGTCTACCAAAACATGCATATGCCTGCTTAAAACGCGTTTTGGCACAAATCCATGTGCGGTTTCTAAAAAGAGCAGCATGCATGCTTTTCACGTGGTTTGGTAGAAATGCACACGCGCGTTCTCCCAAAAGCAGCATTTGCATGCATATCGTGTGGTTTTGCAGAAAACTGCATCCGCGTCTACCAAAAGGTGCATGTTCTTGCTTAAAACGCGTTTTGGCACAAATCCATGTGCAGGTGCTAAAAAGAGCAGAATCGGCATGCTTTTCACGTCGTTTGGTAGAAATCCACACGCGCGTTCTGCCAAAAGCACCATTTGCATGCATACCGTGTGGTTTGGCAGAAAACTGCATCCGCGTCTACCAAAAGATGCATATGTATGCTTAAAACGCGTTTTGGCACAAATCCATGTGCGGGTGCTAAAAAGAGCCGCATTGGCATGCTTTTCACGTCGTTTGGTAGAAATCCACACGAGCGTTCTGCCAAAAGCACCATTTGCATGCATATCGTGTGGTTTTGCAGAAAACTGCATCCGCGTCTACCAAAAGTTGCATGTTCTTACTTAAAACGCGTTTTGGCACAAATCTATGTGCAGGTGCTAAAAAGAGCATTATCGGCATACTTTTAACGTTGTTTGGTAGAAATCCACACGTGCGTTCTGCCAAAAGCACCATTTGCATGCATATCGTGTGGTTTTGCAGAAAACTGCATCCGCGTCTACCAAAAGGTGCATGTTCTTGCTTAAAACGCGTTCTGGCAAAAATCCATGTGCAAGTGCTAAAAAGAGCAGAATCGGCATGCTTTTCACGTCGTTTGGTAGAAATCCACACGCGCGTTCTGCCAAAAGCACCATTTGCATGCATATCGTGTGGTTTGGCAGGAAACTGCATCCGCGTCTACCAAAAGATGCATATGCATGCTTAAAACGCGTTTTGGCACAAATCCATGTGCGGGTTCTAAAAAGAGCAGCATTGGCATGCTTTTCACGTCGTTTGGTAGAAATCCACGCGCGCGTTCTGCGAAAAGCACCATTTGCATGCATATCGTGTGGTTTTGCAGAAAACTGCATCCGCGTCTACCAAAAGTTGCATATGCATGCTTAAAACGCGCTTTGGCACAAATCCATGTGCGGGTTCTAAAAAGAGCAGCATTGGCATGCTTTTCACGTCGTTTGGTAGAAATCCACACGCGCGTTCCGCCAAAAGCACCATTTGCATGCATATCGTGTGGTTTGGCAGAAAACTGCATCCGCGTCTACCAAAAGATGCATATGTATGCTTAAAACGCGTTTTGGCACAAATCCATGTGCGGGTGCTAAAAAGAGCAGCATTGGCATGCTTTTCACGTCGTTTGGTAGAAATCCACACGAGCGTTCTGCCAAAAGCACCATTTGCATGCATATCGTGTGGTTTTGCAGAAAACTGCATCCGCGTCTACCAAAAGATGCATATGCATGCTTAAAACGCGTTTTGGCACAAATCCATGTGCGGGCTCTAAAAAGAGCAGCATTGGCATGCTTTTCACGTCGTTTGGTAGAAATCCACACGCGCGTTCTGCCAAAAGCACCATTTGCATGCATATCGTGTGGTATTGCAGAAAACTGCATCCGCGTCTACCAAAAGATGCATATGCATGCTTAAAACGCGTTTTGGCACAAATCCATGTGCGGGCTCTAAAAAGAGCAGCATTGGCATGCTTTTCACGTCGTTTGGTAGAAATCCACACGCGCGTTCTGCCAAAAGCACCATTTGCATGCATATCGTGTGGTTTTGCAGAAAACTGCATCCGCGTCTACCAAAAGGTGCATGTTCTTGCTTAAAACGCGTTTTGGCACAAATCCATGTGCAGGTGCGAAAAAGAGCAGCATCGGCATGCTTTCCACGTCGTTTGGTAGAAATCCACACGCGCGTTCTGCCAAAAGCACCATTTGTATGCATATCCTGTGGTTTTGCAGAAAACTGCATCCGCGTCTACCAAAAGATGCATATGCATGCTTAAAAGGCGTTTTGGCACAAATCCATGTGCGGGTTCTAAAAAGAGCAGCATTGGCATGCTTTTCACGTCGTTTGGTAGAAATCCACACGCGCGTTCTGCCAAAAGTACCATTTGCATGCATATCGTGTGGTTTTGCAGAAAACTGCATCCGCGTCTACCAAAACATGCATATGCCTGCTTAAAACGCGTTTTGGCACAAATCCATGTGCGGTTTCTAAAAAGAGCAGCATGCATGCTTTTCACGTGGTTTGGTAGAAATGCACACGCGCGTTCTCCCAAAAGCAGCATTTGCATGCATATCGTGTGGTTTTGCAGAAAACTGCATCCGCGTCTACCAAAAGGTGAATGTTCTTGCTTAAAACGCGTTTTGGCACAAATCCATGTGCAGGTGCTAAAAAGAGCAGAATCGGCATGCTTTTCACGTCGTTTGGTAGAAATCCACACGCGCGTTCTGCCAAAAGCACCATTTGCATGCATACCGTGTGGTTTGGCAGAAAACTGCATCCGCGTCTACCAAAAGATGCATATGTATGCTTAAAACGCGTTTTGGCACAAATCCATGTGCGGGTGCTAAAAAGAGCAGCATTGGCATGCTTTTCACGTCGTTTGGTAGAAATCCACACGAGCGTTCTGCCAAAAGCACCATTTGCATGCATATCGTGTGGTTTTGCAGAAAACTGCATCCGCGTCTACCAAAAGTTGCATGTTCTTACTTAAAACGCGTTTTGGCACAAATCTATGTGCAGGTGCTAAAAAGAGCAGCATCGGCATGCTTTTCACGTTGTTTGGTAGAAATCCACACGTGCGTTCTGCCAAAAGCACCATTTGCATGCATATCGTGTGGTTTTGCAGAAAACTGCATCCGCGTCTACCAAAAGGTGCATGTTCTTGCTTAAAACGCGTTCTGGCAAAAATCCATGTGCAAGTGCTAAAAAGAGCAGAATCGGCATGCTTTTCACGTCGTTTGGTAGAAATCCACACGCGCGTTCTGCCAAAAGCACCATTTGCATGCATATCGTGTGGTTTGGCAGAAAACTGCATCCGCGTCTACCAAAAGATGCATATGTATGCTTAAAACGCGTTTTGGCACAAATCCATGTGCGGGTGCTAAAAAGAGCAGCATTGGCATGCTTTTCACGTCGTTTGGTAGAAATCCACACGAGCGTTCTGCCAAAAGCACCATTTGCATGCATATCGTGTGGTTTTGCAGAAAACTGCATCCGCGTCTACCAAAAGATGCATATGCATGCTTAAAACGGGTTTTGGCACAAATCCATGTGCGGGTTCTAAAAAGAGCAGCATCGGCATGCATTTCACGTCGTTTGGTAGAAGTCCACACGTGCGTTCTGCCAAAAGCACCATTTGCATGCATATCGTGTGGTTTTGCAGAAAACTGCATCCGCATCTACCAAAAGGTGCATGTTCTTGCTTAAAACGCGTTTTGGCACAAATCCATGTGCGGGTGCTAAAAAGAGCAGCATTGGCATGCTTTTCACGTCGTTTGGTAGAAATCCACACGAGCGTTCTGCCAAAAGCACCATTTGCATGCATATCGTGTGGTTTTGCAGAAAACTGCATCCGCGTCTACCAAAAGATGCATATGCATGCTTAAAACGCGTTTTGGCACAAATCCATGTGCGGGCTCTAAAAAGAGCAGCATTGGCATGCTTTTCACGTCGTTTGGTAGAAATCCACACGCGCGTTCTGCCAAAAGCACCATTTGCATGCATATCGTGTGGTATTGCAGAAAACTGCATCCGCGTCTACCAAAAAGTGCATGTGCTTGCTTAAAACGCGTTTTGGCACAAATCACTGTGCGGTTTCTAAAAAGAGTAGCATTGGCATGCTTTTCACGTCGTTTGGTAGAAATCCACGCGCGCGTTCTGCCAAAAGCACCATTTGCATGCATATCGTGTGGTTTTGCAGAAAACTGCATCCGCGTCTACCAAAAGTTGCATATGCATGCTTAAAACGCGTTTTGGCACAAATCCATGTGCGGGTTCTAAAAAGAGCAGCATTGGCATGCTTTTCACGTCGTTTGGTAGAAATCCACACGTGCGTTCTGCCAAAAGCACCATTTGCATGCATATCGTGTGGTTTTGCAGAAAACTGCATCCGCGTCTACCAAAAGGTGCATGTTCTTGCTTAAAACGCGTTCTGGCAAAAATCCATGTGCAAGTGCTAAAAAGAGCAGAATCGGCATGCTTTTCACGTCGTTTGGTAGAAATCCACACGCGCGTTCTGCCAAAAGCACCATTTGCATGCATATCGTGTGGTTTGGCAGAAAACTGCATCCGCGTCTACCAAAAGATGCATATGTATGCTTAAAACGCGTTTTGGCACAAATCCATGTGCGGGTGCTAAAAAGAGCAGCATTGGCATGCTTTTCACGTCGTTTGGTAGAAATCCACACGCGCGTTCTGCCAAAAGCACCATTTGCATGCATATCGTGTGGTTTTGCAGAAAACTGCATCCGCGTCTACCAAAAGATGCATATGCATGCTTAAAACGCGTTTTGGCACAAATCCATGTGCGGGTTTTAAAAAGAGCAGCATTGGCATGCTTTTCACGTCGTTTGGTAGAAATCCACAGGCACGTTCTGCCAAAAGCACCTTTTGCATGCATATCGTGTGGTTTTGCAAAAAACTGCATCCGCGTCTACCAAAAGATGCATATGCCTGCTTAAAACGCGTTTTGGCACAAATCCATGTGCGGTTTCTAAAAAGAGCAGCATTGGCATGCTTTTCACGTGGTTTCGTAGAAATCCACACGCGCGTTCTGCCAAAAGCACCATTTGCATGCATATCGTGTGGTTTTGCAGAAAACTGCATCCGCGTCTACCAAAAATTGCATGTTCTTGCTTAAAACGCGTTTTGGCACAAATCAATGTGCAGGTGCTAAAAAGAGCAGCATCGGCATGCTTTTCACGTCGTTTGATAAAAATCCACACGTGCGTTCTGCCAAAAGCACCATTTGCATGCATATCCTGTGGTTTTGCAGAAAACTGCATCCGCGTCTACCAAAGTTGCATATGCACGCTTAAAACGCGTTTTGGCACAAATCCATGTGCGGGTTCTAAAAAGAGCAGCATTGGCATGCTTTTCACGTCGTTTGGTAGAAATCCACATGCACGTTCTGCCAAAAGCACCATTTGCATGCATATCGTGTGGTTTTGCAGAAAACTGCATCCGCGTCTACCAAAAGTTGCATATGCATGCTTAAAACGCGTTTTGGCACAAATCCATGTGCGGGTTCTAAAAAGAGCAGCATTGGCATGCTTTTCACGTCGTTTGGTAGAAATCCACACGCGCGTTCTGCCAAAGCACCATTTGCATGCATATCGTGTGGTTTTGCAGAAAACTGCATCCGCGTCTACCAAAAAGGGCATATGCTTGCTTAAAACGCGTTTTGGCACAAATCCATGTGCAGGTGCGAAAAAGAGCAGCATCGGCATGCTTTCCACGTCGTTTGGTAGAAATCCACACGCGCGTTCTGCCAAAAGCACCATTTGCATGCATATCCTGTGGTTTTGCAGAAAACTGCATCCGCGTCTACCAAAAGATGCATATGCATGCTTAAAAGGCGTTTTGGCACAAATCCATGTGCGGGTTCTAAAAAGAGCAGCATTGGCATGCTTTTCACGTCGTTTGGTAGAAATCCACACGCGCGTTCTGCCAAAAGTACCATTTGCATGCATATCGTGTGGTTTTGCAGAAAACTTCATCCGCGTCTACCAAAACATGCATATGCCTGCTTAAAACGCGTTTTGGCACAAATCCATGTGCGGTTTCTAAAAAGAGCAGCATGCATGCTTTTCACGTGGTTTGGTAGAAATGCACACGCGCGTTCTCCCAAAAGCAGCATTTGCATGCATATCGTGTGGTTTTGCAGAAAACTGCATCCGCGTCTACCAAAAGTTGCCTGTTCTTGCTTAAAACGCGTTTTGGCACAAATCTATGTGCAGGTGCTAAAAAGAGCAGCATCGGCATGCTTTTCACGTCGTTTGGTAGAAATCCACACGTGCGTTCTGCCAAAAGCACCATTTGCATGCATATCGTGTGGTTTTGCAGAAAACTGCATCCGCGTCTACCAAAAGGTGCATGTTCTTGCTTAAAACGCGTTTTGGCACAAATCCATGTGCAGGTGCTAAAAAGAGCAGAATCGGCATGCTTTTCACGTCGTTTGGTAGAAATCCACACGCGCGTTCTGCTAAAAGCACCATTTGCATGCATATCGTGTGGTTTGGCAGAAAACTGCATCCGCGTCTACCAAAAGATGCATATGTATGCTTAAAACGCGTTTTGGCACAAATCCATGTGCGGGTGCTAAGAAAAGCAGCATTGGCATGCTTTTCACGTCGTTTGGTAGAAATCCACACGAGCGTTCTGCCAAAAGCACCATTTGCATGCATATCGTGTGGTTTTGCAGAAAACTGCATCCGCATCTACCAAAAGTTGCATGTTCTTACTTAAAACGCGTTTTGGCACAAATCTATGTGCAGGTGCTAAAAAGAGCAGCATCGGCATGCTTTTCACGTCGTTTGGTAGAAATCCACACGTGCGTTCTGCCAAAAGCACCATTTGCATGCATATCGTGTGGTTTTGCAGAAAACTGCATCCGCGTCTACCAAAAGGTGCATGTTCTTGCTTAAAACGCGTTCTGGCAAAAATCCATGTGCAAGTGCTAAAAAGAGCAGAATCGGCATGCTTTTCACGTCGTTTGGTAGAAATCCACACGCGCGTTCTGCCAAAAGCACCATTTGCATGCATATCGTGTGGTTTGGCAGAAAACTGCATCCGCGTCTACCAAAAGATGCATATGTATGCTTAAAACGCGTTGTGGCACAAATCCATGTGCGGGTGCTAAAAAGAGCAGCATTGGCATGCTTTTCACGTCGTTTGGTAGAAATCCACACGAGCGTTCTGCCAAAAGCACCATTTGCATGCATATCGTGTGGTTTTGCAGAAAACTGCATCCGCGTCTACCAAAAGATGCATATGCATGCTTAAAACGGGTTTTGGCACAAATCCATGTGCGGGTTCTAAAAAGAGCAGCATCGGCATGCATTTCACGTCGTTTGGTAGAAGTCCACACGTGCGTTGTGCCAAAAGCACCATTTGCATGCATATCGTGTGGTTTTGCAGAAAACTGCATCCGCATCTACCAAAAGGTGCATGTTCTTGCTTAAAACGCGTTTTGGCACAAATCCATGTGCGGGTGCTAAAAAGAGCAGCATTGGCATGCTTTTCACGTCGTTTGGTAGAAATCCACACGAGCGTTCTGCCAAAAGCACCATTTGCATGCATATCGTGTGGTTTTGCAGAAAACTGCATCCGCGTCTACCAAAAGTTGCATATGCATGCTTAAAACGCGTTTTGGCACAAATCCATGTGCGGGTTCTAAAAAGAGCAGCATTGGCATGCTTTTCACGTCGTTTGGTAGAAATCCACACGCGCGTTCCGCCAAAAGCACCATTTGCATGCATATCGTGTGGTTTTGCAGGAAACTGCATCCGCGTCTACCAAAAGATGCATATGCATGCTTAAAACGCGTTTTGGCACAAATCCATGTGCGGGTTCTAAAAAGAGCAGCATTGGCATGCTTTTCACGTCGTTTGGTAGAAATCCACGCGCGCGTTCTGCGAAAAGCACCATTTGCATGCATATCGTGTGGTTTTGCAGAAAACTGCATCCGCGTCTACCAAAAGTTGCATATGCATGCTTAAAACGCGCTTTGGCACAAATCCATGTGCGGGTTCTAAAAAGAGCAGCATTGGCATGCTTTTCACGTCGTTTGGTAGAAATCCACACGCGCGTTCCGCCAAAAGCACCATTTGCATGCATATCGTGTGGTTTGGCAGAAAACTGCATCCGCGTCTACCAAAAGATGCATATGTATGCTTAAAACGCGTTTTGGCACAAATCCATGTGCGGGTGCTAAAAAGAGCAGCATTGGCATGCTTTTCACGTCGTTTGGTAGAAATCCACACGAGCGTTCTGCCAAAAGCACCATTTGCATGCATATCGTGTGGTTTTGCAGAAAACTGCATCCGCGTCTACCAAAAGATGCATATGCATGCTTAAAACGCGTTTTGGCACAAATCCATGTGCGGGCTCTAAAAAGAGCAGCATTGGCATGCTTTTCACGTCGTTTGGTAGAAATCCACACGCGCGTTCTGCCAAAAGCACCATTTGCATGCATATCGTGTGGTATTGCAGAAAACTGCATCCGCGTCTACCAAAAGATGCATATGCATGCTTAAAACGCGTTTTGGCACAAATCCATGTGCGGGCTCTAAAAAGAGCAGCATTGGCATGCTTTTCACGTCGTTTGGTAGAAATCCACACGCGCGTTCTGCCAAAAGCACCATTTGCATGCATATCGTGTGGTTTTGCAGAAAACTGCATCCGCGTCTACCAAAAGGTGCATGTTCTTGCTTAAAACGCGTTTTGGCAAAAATCCATGTGCAGGTGCTAAAAAGAGCAGAATCGGCATGCTTTTCACGTCGTTTGGTAGAAATCCACACGCGCGTTCTGCCAAAAGCACCATTTGCATGCATATCGTGTGGTTTGGCAGAAAACTGCATCCGCGTCTACCAAAAGTTGCATATGCATGCTTAAAACGCGTTTTGGGACAAATCCCTGCGCGGGTTCTAAAAAGAGCAGCATTGGCATGCTTTTCACGTCGTTTGGTAGAAATCCACACGCGCGTTCTGCCAAAAGCACCATTTGCATGCATATCATGTGGTTTTGCTGAAAACTGCATCCGCGTCTACCGAAAGATGCATATGCATGCTTAAAACGGGTTTTGGCACAAATCCATGTGCGGGTGCTAAAAAGATCAGCATGGGCATGCTTTTCACGTCGTTTGGTAGAAATCCACACGCGCGTTCTGCAAAAAGCACCATTTGCATGCATATCGTGTGGTTTTGCAGAAAACTGCATCCGCGTCTACCAAAAGTTGCGTATGCATGCTTAAAACGCGTTTTGGCACAAATCCATGTGCGGGTTCTAAAAAGAGCAGCATTGGCATGCTTTTCACGTCGTTTGGTAGAAATCCACACGCGCGTTCTGCCAAAAGCACCATTTGCATGCATATCGTGTGGTTTTGCAGAAAACTGCATCCGCGTCTACCAAAAGTTGCATATGCATGCTTAAAACGCGTTTTGGGACAAATACATGTGCGGGTTCTAAAAAGAGCAGCATTGGCATGCTTTTCACGTCGTTTGGTAGAAATCCACACGCGCGTTCTGCCAAAAGCACCATTTGCATTCATATCGTGTGGTTTTGCAGAAAACTGCATCCACGTCTACCAAAAGTTGCATATGAATGCTTAAAACGCGTTTTGGCACAAATCCATGTGAGGGTTCTAAAAAGAGCAGCATTGGCATGCTTTTCACGTCGTTTGGTAGAAATCCACAGGCGCGTTCTGCCAAAAGCACCATTTGCATGCATATCGTGTGGTATTGCAGAAAACTGCATCCGCGTCTACCAAAAAGTGCATGTGCTTGCTTAAAGCGCGTTTTGGCACAAATCACTGTGCGGTTTCTAAAAAGAGGAGCATTGGCATGCTTTTCACGTCGTTTGGTAGAAATCCACGCGCGCGTTCTGCCAAAAGCACCATTTGCATGCATATCGTGTGGTTTTGCAGAAAACTGCATCCGCGTCTACCAAAAGTTGCATATGCATGCTTAAAACGCGTTTTGGCACAAATCCATGTGCGGGTTCTAAAAAGAGCAGCATTGGCATGCTTTTCACGTCGTTTGGTAGAAATCCACACGCGCGTTCCGCCAAAAGCACCATTTGCATGCATATCGTGTGGTTTGGCAGAAAACTGCATCCGCGTCTACCAAAAGATGCATATGTATGCTTAAAACGCGTTTTGGCACAAATCCATGTGCGGGTGCTAAAAAGAGCAGCATTGGCATGCTTTTCACGTCGTTTGGTAGAAATCCACACGAGCGTTCTGCCAAAAGCACCATTTGCATGCATATCGTGTGGTTTTGCAGAAAACTGCATCCGCGTCTACCAAAAGATGCATATGCATGCTTAAAACGCGTTTTGGCACAAATCCATGTGCGGGCTCTAAAAAGAGCAGCATTGGCATGCTTTTCACGTCGTTTGGTAGAAATCCACACGCGCGTTCTGCCAAAAGCACCATTTGCATGCATATCGTGTGGTTTTGGAGAAAACTGCATCCGCGTCTACCAAAAGATGCATATGCATGCTTAAAACGCGTTTTGGCACAAATCCATGTGCGGGTTTTAAAAAGAGCAGCATTGGCATGCTTTTCACGTCGTTTGGTCGAAATCCACACGCACGTTCTGCCAAAAGCACCATTTGCATGCATATCGTGTGGTTTTGCAGAAAACTGCATCCGCGTCTACCAAAAATTGCATGTTCTTCCTTAAAACGCGTTTTGGCACAAATCAATGTGCAGGTGCTAAAAAGAGCAGCATCGGCATGCTTTTCACGTCGTTTGATAAAAATCCACACGTGCGTTCTGCCAAAAGCACCATTTGCATGCATATCGTGTGGTTTTGCAGAAAACTGCATCCGCGTCTACCAAAGTTGCATATGCACGCTTAAAACGTGTTTTGGCACAAATCCATGTGCGGGTTCTAAAAAGAGCAGCATTGGCATGCTTTTCACGTCGTTTGGTAGAAATCCACATGCACGTTCTGCCAAAAGCACCATTTGCATGCATATCGTGTGGTTTTGCAGAAAACTGCATCCGCGTCTACCAAAAGTTGCATATGCATGCTTAAAACGCGTTTTGGCACAAATCCATGTGCGGGTTCTAAAAAGAGCAGCATTGGCATGCTTTTCACATCGTTTGGTAAAAATCCACACGCGCGTTCTGCCAAAAGTACCATTTGCATGCATATCGTGTGGTTTTGCAGAAAACTGCATCCGCGTCTACCAAAAAGGGCATATGCTTGCTTAAAACGCGTTTTGCCACAAATCCATGTGCAGGTGCGAAAAAGAGCAGCATCGGCATGCTTTCCACGTCGTTTGGTAGAAATCCACACGCGCGTTCTGCCAAAAGCACGATTTGCATGCATATCCTGTGGTTTTGCAGAAAACTGCATCCGCGTCTACCAAAAGATGCATATGCATGCTTAAAACGCGTTTGGCACAAATCCATGTGCGGGTTCTAAAAAGAGCAGCATTGGCATGCTTTTCACATCGTTTGGTAAAAATCCACACGCGCGTTCTGCCAAAAGTACCATTTGCATGCATATCGTGTGGTTTTGCAGAAAACTGCATCCGCGTCTACCAAAACACGCATATGCCTGCTTAAAACGCGTTTTGGCACAAATCCATGTGCGGTTTCTAAAAAGAGCAGCATGCATGCTTTTCACGTGGTTTGGTAGAAATGCACACGCGCGTTCTCCCAAAAGCACCATTTGCATGCATATCGTGTGGTTTTGCAGAAAACTGCATCCGCGTCTACCAAAAGTTGCATGTTCTTGCTTAAAACGCGTTTTGGCACAAATCTATGTGCAGGTGCTAAAAAGAGCAGCATCGGCATGCTTTTCACGTCGTTTGGTAGAAATCCACACGTGCGTTCTGCAAAAGCACCATTTGCATGCATATCGTGTGGTTTTGCAGAAAACTGCATCCGCGTCTACCAAAAGGTGCATGTTCTTGCTTAAAACGCGTTTTGGCACAAATCCATGTGCAGGTGCTAAAAAGAGCAGAATCGGCATGCTTTTCACGTCGTTTGGTAGAAATCCACACGCGCGTTCTGCCAAAAGCACCATTTGCATGCATATCGTGTGGTTTGGCAGAAAACTGCATCCGCGTCTACCAAAAGATGCATATGTATGCTTAAAACGCGTTCTGGCACAAATCCATGTGCGGGTGCTAAAAAGAGCAGCATTGGCATGCTTTTCACGTCGTTTGGTAGAAATCCACACGAGCGTTCTGCCAAAAGCACCATTTGCATGCATATCGTGTGGTTTTGCAGAAAACTGCATCCGCGTCTACCAAAAGTTGCATATGCATGCTTAAAACGCGTTTTGGCACAAATCCATGTGCGGGTTCTAAAAAGAGCAGCATTGGCATACTTTTCACGTCGTTTGGTAGAAATCCACACGCGCGTTCTGCCAAAGCACCATTTGCATGCATATCGTGTGGTTTTGCAGAAAACTGCATCCGCGTCTACCAAAAAGGGCATATGCTTGCTTAAAACGCGTTTTGGCACAAATCCATGTGCAGGTGCGAAAAAGAGCAGCATCGGCATGCTTTCCACGTCGTTTGGTAGAAATCCACACGCGCGTTCTGCCAAAAGCACCATTTGCATGCGTATCCTGTGGTTTTGCAGAAAACTGCATCCGCGTCTACCAAAAGATGCATATGCATGCTTAAAACGCGTTTTGGCACAAATCCATGTGCGGGTTCTAAAAAGAGCAGCATTCGCATGCTTTTCACGTCGTTTGGTAAAAATCCACACGCGCGTTCTGCCAAAAGTACCATTTGCATGCATATCGTGTGGTTTTGCAGAAAACTGCATCCGCGTCTACCAAAACTGGCATATGCCTGCTTAAAACGCGTTTTGGCACAAATCCATGTGCGGTTTCTAAAAAGAGCAGCATGCATGCTTTTCACGTGGTTTGGTAGAAATGCACACGCGCGTTCTCCCAAAAGCACCATTTGCATGCATATCGTGTGGTTTTGCAGAAAACTGCATACGCATCTACCAAAAGTTGCATGTTCTTGCCTAAAACGCGTTTTGGCACAAATCTATGTGCAGGTGCTAAAAAGAGCAGCATCGGCATGCTTTTCACGTCATTTGGTAGAAATCCACACGTGCGTTCTGCCAAAAGCACCATTTGCATGCATATCGTGTGGTTTTGCAGAAAACTGCATCCGCGTCTACCAAAAGGTGCATGTTCTTGCTTAAAACGCGTTTTGGCACAAATCCATGTGCAGGTGCTAAAAGAGCAGAATCGGCATGTTTTCACGTCGTTTGGTAGAAATCCACACGCGAGTTCTGCCAAAAGCACCATTTGCATGCATATCGTGTGGTTTGGCAGAAAACTGCATCCGCGTCTACCAAAAGATGCATATGCATGCTTAAAACGCGTTTTGGCACAAATCCATGTGCGGGTTTTAAAAAGAGCAGCATTGGCATGCTTTTCACGTCGTTTGGTAGAAATCCACAGGCACGTTCTGCCAAAAGCACCATTTGCATGCATATCGTGTGGTTTTGCAGAAAACTGCATCCGCGTCTACCAAAAGATGCATATGTCTGCTTAAAACGCGTTTTGGCACAAATCCATGTGCGGTTTCTTAAAACAGCAGCATTGGCATGCTTTTCACGTGGTTTCGTAGAAATCCACACGCGCGTTTTGCCAAAAGCACCATTTGCATGCATATCGTGTGGTTTTGCAGAAAACTGCATCCGCGTCTACCAAAAATTGCATGTTCTTGCTTAAAACGCGTTTTGGCACAAATCAATGTGCAGGTGCTAAAAAGAGCAGCATCGGCATGCTTTTCACGTCGTTTGATAAAAATCCACACGTGCGTTCTGCCAAAAGCACCATTTGCATGCATATCGTGTGGTTTTGCAGAAAACTGCATCCGCGTCTACCAAAGTTGCATATGCACGCTTAAAAAGCGTTTTGGCACAAATCCATGTGCGGGTTCTAAAAAGAGCAGCATTGGCATGCTTTTCACGTCGTTTGGTAGAAATCCACATGCACGTTCTGCCAATAGCACCATTTGCATGCATATCGTGTGGTTTTGCAGAAAACTGCATCCGCGTCTACCAAAAGTTGCATATGCATGCTTAAAACGCGTTTTGGCACAAATCCATGTGCGGGTTCTAAAAAGAGCAGCATTGGCATGCTTTTCACGTCGTTTGGTAGAAATCCACACGCGCGTTCTGCCAAAGCACCATTTGCATGCATATCGTGTGGTTTTGCAGAAAACTGCATCCGCGTCTACCAAAAGATGCATATGCATGCTTAAAACGCGTTTTGGCACAAATCCATGTGCGGGCTCTAAAAAGAGCAGCATTGGCATGCTTTTCACGTCGTTTGGTAGAAATCCACACGCGCGTTCTGCCAAAAGCACCATTTGCATGCATATCGTGTGGTTTTGCAGAAAACTGCATCCGCGTCTACCAAAAGTTGCATATGCATGCTTAAAACGCGTTTTGGCACAAATCCATGTGCGGGTTCTAAAAAGAGCAGCATTGGCATGCTTTTCACGTCGTTTGGTAGAAATCCACACGCGCGTTCCGCCAAAAGCACCATTTGCATGCATATCGTGTGGTTGGGCAGAAAACTGCATCCGCGTCTACCAAAAGATGCATATGTATGCTTAAAACGCGTTTTGGCACAAATCCATGTGCGGGTGCTAAAAGAGCAGCATTGGCATGCTTTTCACGTCGTTTGGTAGAAATCCACACGAGCGTTCTACCAAAAGCACCATTTGCATGCATATCGTGTGGTTTTGCAGAAAACTGCATCCGCGTCTACCAAAAGATGCATATGCATGCTTAAAACGCGTTTTGGCACAAATCCATGTGCGGGCTCTAAAAAGAGCAGCATTGGCATGCTTTTCACGTCGTTTGGTAGAAATCCACACGCGCGTTCTGCCAAAAGCACCATTTGCATGCATATCGTGTGGTTTTGGAGAAAACTGCATCCGCGTCTACCAAAAGATGCATATGCATGCTTAAAACGCGTTTTGGCACAAATCCATGTGCGGGTTTTAAAAAGAGCAGCATTGGCATGCTTTTCACGTCGTTTGGTAGAAATCCACAGGCACGTTCTGCCAAAAGCACCATTTGCATGCATATCGTGTGGTTTTGCAGAAAACTGCATCCGCGTCTACCAAAAGATGCATATGTCTGCTTAAAACGCGTTTTGGCACAAATCCATGTGCGGTTTCTTAAAAGAGCAGCATTGGCATGCTTTTCACGTGGTTTCGTAGAAATCCACACGCGCGTTTTGCCAAAAGCACCATTTGCATGCATATCGTGTGGTTTTGCAGAAAACTGCATCCGCGTCTACCAAAAATTGCATGTTCTTGCTTAAAACGCGTTTTGGCACAAATCAATGTGCAGGTGCTAAAAAGAGCAGCATCGGCATGCTTTTCACGTCGTTTGATAAAAATCCACACGTGCGTTCTGCCAAAAGCACCATTTGCATGCATATCGTGTGGTTTTGCAGAAAACTGCATCCGCGTCTACCAAAGTTGCATATGCACGCTTAAAACGCGTTTTGGCACAAATCCATGTGCGGGTTCTAAAAAGAGCAGCATTGGCATGCTTTTCACGTCGTTTGGTTGAAATCCACATGCACGTTCTGCCAAAAGCACCATTTGCATGCATATCGTGTGGTTTTGCAGAAAACTGCATCCGCGTCTACCAAAAGTTGCATATGCATGCTTAAAACGCGTTTTGGCACAAATCCATGTGCGGGTTCTAAAAAGAGCAGCATTGGCATGCTTTTCACGTCGTTTGGTAGAAATCCACACGCGCGTTCTGCCAAAGCACCATTTGCATGCATATCGTGTGGTTTTGCAGAAAACTGCATCCGCTTCTACCAAAAAGGGCATATGCTTGCTTAAAACGCGTTTTGGCACAAGTCCATGTGCAGGTGCGAAAAAGAGCAGCATCGGCATGCTTTTCACGTCGTTTGATAAAAATCCACACGTGCGTTCTGCCAAAAGCACCATTTGCATGCATATCGTGTGGTTTTGCAGAAAACTGCATCCGCGTCTACCAAAGTTGCATATGCACGCTTAAAACGCGTTTTGGCACAAATCCATGTGCGGGTTCTAAAAAGAGCAGCATTGGCATGCTTTTCACGTCGTTTGGTTGAAATCCACATGCACGTTCTGCCAAAAGCACCATTTGCATGCATATCGTGTGGTTTTGCAGAAAACTGCATCCGCGTCTACCAAAAGTTGCATATGCATGCTTAAAAGGCGTTTTGGCACAAATCCATGTGCGGGTTCTAAAAAGAGCAGCATTGGCATGCTTTTCACGTCGTTTGGTAGAAATCCACACGCGCGTTCTGCCAAAAGTACCATTTGCATGCATATCGTGTGGTTTTGCAGAAAACTGCATCCGCGTCTACCAAAACATGCATATGCCTGCTTAAAACGCGTTTTGGCACAAATCCATGTGCGGTTTCTAAAAAGAGCAGCATGCATGCTTTTCACGTGGTTTGGTAGAAATGCACACGCGCGTTCTCCCAAAAGCACCATTTGCATGCATATCGTGTGGTTTTGCAGAAAACTGCATCCGCGTCTACCAAAAGTTGCCTGTTCTTGCTTAAAACGCGTTTTGGCACAAATCTATGTGCAGGTGCTAAAAAGAGCAGCATCGGCATGCTTTTCACGTCGTTTGGTAGAAATCCACACGTGCGTTCTGCCAAAAGCACCATTTGCATGCATATCGTGTGGTTTTGCAGAAAACTGCATCCGCGTCTACCAAAAGGTGCATGTTCTTGCTTAAAACGCGTTTTGGCACAAATCCATGTGCAGGTGCTAAAAAGAGCAGAATCGGCATGCTTTTCACGTCGTTTGGTAGAAATCCACACGCGCGTTCTGCCAACAGCACCATTTGCATGCATATCGTGTGGTTTGGCAGAAAACTGCATCCGCGTCTACCGAAATATGCATATGTATGCTTAAAACGCGTTTTGGCACAAATCCATGTGCGGGTGCTAAAAAGAGCAGCATTGGCATGCTTTTCACGTCGTTTGGTAGAAATCCACACGAGCGTTCTGCCAAATGCACCATTTGCATGCATATCGTGTGGTTTTGCAGAAAACTGCATCCGCGTCTACCAAAAGTTGCATGTTCTTACTTAAAACGCGTTTTGGCACAAATCTATGTGCAGGTGCTAAAAAGAGCAGCATCGGCATGCTTTTCACGTCGTTTGGTAGAAATCCACACGTGCGTTCTGCCAAAAGCACCATTTGCATGCATATCGTGTGGTTTTGCAGAAAACTGCATCCGCGTCTACCAAAAGGTGCATGTTCTTGCTTAAAACGCGTTTTGGCAAAAATCCATGTGCAGGTGCTAAAAAGAGCAGAATCGGCATGCTTTTCACGTCGTTTGGTAGAAATCCACACGCGCGTTCTGCCAAAAGCACCATTTGCATGCATATCGTGTGGTTTGGCAGAAAACTGCATCCGCGTCTACCAAAAGATGCATATGTATGCTTAAAACGCGTTTTGGCACAAATCCATGTGCGGGTGCTAAAAAGAGCAGCATTGGCATGCTTTTCACGTCGTTTGGTAGAAATCCACACGAGCGTTCTGCCAAAAGCACCATTTGCATGCATATCGTGTGGTTTTGCAGAAAACTGCATCCGCGTCTACCAAAAGATGCATATGCATGCTTAAAACGCGTTTTGGCGCAAATCCATGTGCGGGCTCTAAAAAGAGCAGCATTGGCATGCTTTTCACGTCGTTTGGTAGAAATCCACACGCGCGTTCTGCCAAAAGCACCATTTGCATGCATATCGTGTGGTTTTGCAGAAAACTGCATCCGCGTCTACCAAAGTTGCATATGCATGCTTAAAACGTGTTTTGGCACAAATCCATGTGCGGGTTCTAAAAAGAGCAGCATTGGCATGCTTTTCACGTCGTTTGGTAGAAATCCACACGCGCGTTCTGCCAAAAGCACCATTTGCATGCATATCGTCTGGTTTTGCAGAAAACTGCATCCGCGTCTACCAAAGTTGCATATGCATGCTTAAAACGTGTTTTGGCACAAATCCATGTGCGGGTTCTAAAAAGAGCAGCATTGGCATGCTTTTCACGTCGTTTGGTAGAAATCCACACGCGCGTTCTGCCAAAAGCACCATTTGCATGCATATCGTGTGGTATTGCAGAAAACTGCATCCGCGTCTACCAAAAAGTGCATGTGCTTGCTTAAAGCGCGTTTTGGCACAAATCACTGTGCGGTTTCTAAAAAGAGGAGCATTGGCATGCTTTTCACGTCGTTTGGTAGAAATCCACGCGCGCGTTCTGCCAAAAGCACCATTTGCATGCATATCGTGTGGTTTTGCAGAAAACTGCATCCGCGTCTACCAAAAGTTGCATACGCATGCTTAAAACGCGTTTTGGCACAAATCCATGTGCGGGTTCTAAAAAGAGCAGCATTGGCATGCTTTTCACGTTGTTTGGTAGAAATCCACACGCGCGTTCCGCCAAAAGCACCATTTGCATGCATATCGTGTGGTTGGGCAGAAAACTGCATCCGCGTCTACCAAAAGATGCATATGTATGCTTAAAACGCGTTTTGGCACAAATCCATGTGCGGGTGCTAAAAAGAGCAGCATTGGCATGCTTTTCACGTCGTTTCGTAGAAATCCACCGGCGCGTTCTGCCAAAAGCACCATTTGCATGCATATCGTGTGGTATTGCAGAAAACTGCATCCGCGTCTACCAAAAAGTGCATGTGCTTGCTTAAAGCGCGTTTTGGCACAAATCACTGTGCGGTTTCTAAAAAGAGGAGCATTGGCATGCTTTTCACGTCGTTTGGTAGAAATCCACGCGCGCGTTCTGCCAAAAGCACCATTTGCATGCATATCGTGTGGTTTTGCAGAAAACTGCATCCGCGTCTACCAAAAGTTGCATATGCATGCTTCAAACGCGTTTTGGCACAAATCCATGTGAGGGTTCTAAAAAGAGCAGCATTGGCATGCTTTTCACGTCGTTTGGTAGAAATCCACCGGCGCGTTCTGCCAAAAGCACCATTTGCATGCATATCGTGTGGTATTGCAGAAAACTGCATCCGCGTCTACCAAAAAGTGCATGTGCTTGCTTAAAGCGCGTTTTGGCACAAATCACTGTGCGGTTTCTAAAAAGAGGAGCATTGGCATGCTTTTCACGTCGTTTGGTAGAAATCCACGCGCGCGTTCTGCCAAAAGCACCATTTGCATGCATATCGTGTGGTTTTGCAGAAAACTGCATCCGCGTCTACCAAAAGTTGCATATGCATGCTTAAAACGCGTTTTGGCACAAATCCATGTGCGGGTTCTAAAAAGAGCAGCATTGGCATGCTTTTCACGTCGTTTGGTAGAAATCCACACGCGCGTTCTGCCAAAAGCACCATTTGCATGCATATCGTGTGGTTTTGCAGAAAACTGCATCCGCGTCTACCAAAAGTTGCATATGCATGCTTAAAAGGCGTTTTGGCACAAATCCATGTGCGGGTTCTAAAAAGAGCAGCATTGGCATGCTTTTCACGTCGTTTGGTAGAAATCCACACGCGCGTTCTGCCAAAAGTACCATTTGCATGCATATCGTGTGGTTTTGCAGAAAACTGCATCCGCGTCTACCAAAACATGCATATGCCTGCTTAAAACGCGTTTTGGCACAAATCCATGTGCGGTTTCTAAAAAGAGCAGCATGCATGCTTTTCACGTGGTTTGGTAGAAATGCACACGCGCGTTCTCCCAAAAGCACCATTTGCATGCATATCGTGTGGTTTTGCAGAAAACTGCATCCGCGTCTACCAAAAGTTGCCTGTTCTTGCTTAAAACGCGTTTTGGCACAAATCTATGTGCAGGTGCTAAAAAGAGCAGCATCGGCATGCTTTTCACGTCGTTTGGTAGAAATCCACACGTGCGTTCTGCCAAAAGCACCATTTGCATGCATATCGTGTGGTTTTGCAGAAAACTGCATCCGCGTCTACCAAAAGGTGCATGTTCTTGCTTAAAACGCGTTTTGGCACAAATCCATGTGCAGGTGCTAAAAAGAGCAGAATCGGCATGCTTTTCACGTCGTTTGGTAGAAATCCACACGCGCGTTCTGCCAACAGCACCATTTGCATGCATATCGTGTGGTTTGGCAGAAAACTGCATCCGCGTCTACCGAAATATGCATATGTATGCTTAAAACGCGTTTTGGCACAAATCCATGTGCGGGTGCTAAAAAGAGCAGCATTGGCATGCTTTTCACGTCGTTTGGTAGAAATCCACACGAGCGTTCTGCCAAATGCACCATTTGCATGCATATCGTGTGGTTTTGCAGAAAACTGCATCCGCGTCTACCAAAAGTTGCATGTTCTTACTTAAAACGCGTTTTGGCACAAATCTATGTGCAGGTGCTAAAAAGAGCAGCATCGGCATGCTTTTCACGTCGTTTGGTAGAAATCCACACGTGCGTTCTGCCAAAAGCACCATTTGCATGCATATCGTGTGGTTTTGCAGAAAACTGCATCCGCGTCTACCAAAAGGTGCATGTTCTTGCTTAAAACGCGTTTTGGCAAAAATCCATGTGCAGGTGCTAAAAAGAGCAGAATCGGCATGCTTTTCACGTCGTTTGGTAGAAATCCACACGCGCGTTCTGCCAAAAGCACCATTTGCATGCATATCGTGTGGTTTGGCAGAAAACTGCATCCGCGTCTACCAAAAGATGCATATGTATGCTTAAAACGCGTTTTGGCACAAATCCATGTGCGGGTGCTAAAAAGAGCAGCATTGGCATGCTTTTCACGTCGTTTGGTAGAAATCCACACGAGCGTTCTGCCAAAAGCACCATTTGCATGCATATCGTGTGGTTTTGCAGAAAACTGCATCCGCGTCTACCAAAAGATGCATATGCATGCTTAAAACGCGTTTTGGCGCAAATCCATGTGCGGGCTCTAAAAAGAGCAGCATTGGCATGCTTTTCACGTCGTTTGGTAGAAATCCACACGCGCGTTCTGCCAAAAGCACCATTTGCATGCATATCGTGTGGTTTTGCAGAAAACTGCATCCGCGTCTACCAAAGTTGCATATGCATGCTTAAAACGTGTTTTGGCACAAATCCATGTGCGGGTTCTAAAAAGAGCAGCATTGGCATGCTTTTCACGTCGTTTGGTAGAAATCCACACGCGCGTTCTGCCAAAAGCACCATTTGCATGCATATCGTCTGGTTTTGCAGAAAACTGCATCCGCGTCTACCAAAGTTGCATATGCATGCTTAAAACGTGTTTTGGCACAAATCCATGTGCGGGTTCTAAAAAGAGCAGCATTGGCATGCTTTTCACGTCGTTTGGTAGAAATCCACACGCGCGTTCTGCCAAAAGCACCATTTGCATGCATATCGTGTGGTATTGCAGAAAACTGCATCCGCGTCTACCAAAAAGTGCATGTGCTTGCTTAAAGCGCGTTTTGGCACAAATCACTGTGCGGTTTCTAAAAAGAGGAGCATTGGCATGCTTTTCACGTCGTTTGGTAGAAATCCACGCGCGCGTTCTGCCAAAAGCACCATTTGCATGCATATCGTGTGGTTTTGCAGAAAACTGCATCCGCGTCTACCAAAAGTTGCATACGCATGCTTAAAACGCGTTTTGGCACAAATCCATGTGCGGGTTCTAAAAAGAGCAGCATTGGCATGCTTTTCACGTTGTTTGGTAGAAATCCACACGCGCGTTCCGCCAAAAGCACCATTTGCATGCATATCGTGTGGTTGGGCAGAAAACTGCATCCGCGTCTACCAAAAGATGCATATGTATGCTTAAAACGCGTTTTGGCACAAATCCATGTGCGGGTGCTAAAAAGAGCAGCATTGGCATGCTTTTCACGTCGTTTCGTAGAAATCCACCGGCGCGTTCTGCCAAAAGCACCATTTGCATGCATATCGTGTGGTATTGCAGAAAACTGCATCCGCGTCTACCAAAAAGTGCATGTGCTTGCTTAAAGCGCGTTTTGGCACAAATCACTGTGCGGTTTCTAAAAAGAGGAGCATTGGCATGCTTTTCACGTCGTTTGGTAGAAATCCACGCGCGCGTTCTGCCAAAAGCACCATTTGCATGCATATCGTGTGGTTTTGCAGAAAACTGCATCCGCGTCTACCAAAAGTTGCATATGCATGCTTCAAACGCGTTTTGGCACAAATCCATGTGAGGGTTCTAAAAAGAGCAGCATTGGCATGCTTTTCACGTCGTTTGGTAGAAATCCACCGGCGCGTTCTGCCAAAAGCACCATTTGCATGCATATCGTGTGGTATTGCAGAAAACTGCATCCGCGTCTACCAAAAAGTGCATGTGCTTGCTTAAAGCGCGTTTTGGCACAAATCACTGTGCGGTTTCTAAAAAGAGGAGCATTGGCATGCTTTTCACGTCGTTTGGTAGAAATCCACGCGCGCGTTCTGCCAAAAGCACCATTTGCATGCATATCGTGTGGTTTTGCAGAAAACTGCATCCGCGTCTACCAAAAGTTGCATATGCATGCTTAAAACGCGTTTTGGCACAAATCCATGTGCGGGTTCTAAAAAGAGCAGCATTGGCATGCTTTTCACGTCGTTTGGTAGAAATCCACACGCGCGTTCCGCCAAAAGCACCATTTGCATGCATATCGTGTGGTTGGGCAGAAAACTGCATCCGCGTCTACCAAAAGATGCATATGTATGCTTAAAACGCGTTTTGGCACAAATCCATGTGCGGGTGCTAAAAAGAGCAGCATTGGCATGCTTTTCACGTCGTTTGGTAGAAATCCACACGAGCGTTCTGCCAAAAGCACCATTTGCATGCATATCGTGTGGTTTTGCAGAAAACTGCATCCGCGTCTACCAAAAGATGCATATGCATGCTTAAAACGCGTTTTGGCACAAATCCATGTGCGGGCTCTAAAAAGAGCAGCATTGGCATGCTTTTCACGTCGTTTGGTAGAAATCCACACGCGCGTTCTGCCAAAAGCACCATTTGCATGCATATCGTGTGGTTTTGGAGAAAACTGCATCCGCGTCTACCAAAAGATGCATATGCATGCTTAAAACGCGTTTTGGCACAAATCCATGTGCGGGTTTTAAAAAGAGCAGCATTGGCATGCTTTTCACGTCGTTTGGTAGAAATCCACAGGCACGTTCTGCCAAAAGCACCATTTGCATGCATATCGTGTGGTTTTGCAGAAAACTGCATCCGCGTCTACCAAAAGATGCATATGTCTGCTTAAAACGCGTTTTGGCACAAATCCATGTGCGGTTTCTAAAAAGAGCAGCATTGGCATGCTTTTCACGTGGTTTCGTAGAAATCCACACGCGCGTTTTGCCAAAAGCACCATTTGCATGCATATCGTGTGGTTTTGCAGAAAACTGCATCCGCGTCTACCAAAAAGGGCATATGCTTGCTTAAAACGCGTTTTGGCACAAATCCATGTGCAGGTGCGAAAAAGAGCAGCATCGGCATGCTTTCCACGTCGTTTGGTAGAAATCCACACGCGCGTTCTGCCAAAAGCACCATTTGCATGCATATCCTGTGGTTTTGCAGAAAACTGCATCCGCGTCTACCAAAAGATGCATATGCATGCTTAAAAGGCGTTTTGGCACAAATCCATGTGCGGGTTCTAAAAAGAGCAGCATTGGCATGCTTTTCACGTCGTTTGGTAGAAATCCACATGCACGTTCTGCCAAAAGCACCATTTGCATGCATATCGTGTGGTTTTGCAGAAAACTGCATCCGCGTCTACCAAAGTTGCATATGCATGCTTAAAACGCGTTTTGGCACAAATCCATGTGCGGGTTCTAAAAAGAGCAGCATTGGCATGCTTTTCACGTCGTTTGGTAGAAATCCACACGCGCGTTCTGCCAAAGCACCATTTGCATGCATATCGTGTGGTTTTGCAGAAAACTGCATCCGCGTCTACCAAAAAGGGCATATGCTTGCTTAAAACGCGTTTTGGCACAAATCCATGTGCAGGTGCGAAAAAGGGCAGCATCGGCATGCTTTCCACGTCGTTTGGTAGAAATCCACCGGCGCGTTCTGCCGAAAGCACCATTTGCATGCATATCGTGTGGTATTGCAGAAAACTGCATCCGCGTCTACCAAAAAGTGCATGTGCTTGCTTAAAGCGCGTTTTGGCACAAATCACTGTGCGGTTTCTAAAAAGAGGAGCATTGGCATGCTTTTCACGTGGTTTCGTAGAAATCCACACGCGCGTTCTGCCAAAAGCACCATTTGCATGCATATCGTGTGGTTTTGCAGAAAACTGCATCCGCGTCTACCAAAAATTGCATGTTCTTGCTTAAAACGCGTTTTGGCACAAATCAATGTGCAGGTGCTAAAAAGAGCAGCATCGGCATGCTTTTCACGTCGTTTGATAAAAATCCACACGTGCGTTCTGCCAAAAGCACCATTTGCATGCATATCGTGAGGTTTTGCAGAAAACTGCATCCGCGTCTACCAAAGTTGCATATGCACGCTTAAAACGCGTTTTGGCACAAATCCATGTGCGGGTTCTAAAAAGAGCAGCATTGGCATGCTTTTCACGTCGTTTGGTAGAAATCCACATGCACGTTCTGCCAAAAGCACCATTTGCATGCATATCGTGTGGTTTTGCAGAAAACTGCATCCGCGTCTACCAAAAGTTGCATATGCATGCTTAAAACGCGTTTTGGCACAAATCCATGTGCGGGTTCTAAAAAGAGCAGCATTGGCATGCTTTTCACGTCGTTTGGTAGAAATCCACACGCGCGTTCTGCCAAAGCACCATTTGCATGCATATCGTGTGGTTTTGCAGAAAACTGCATCCGCGTCTACCAAAAAGGGCATATGCTTGCTTAAAACGCGTTTTGGCACAAATCCATGTGCAGGTGCGAAAAAGAGCAGCATCGGCATGCTTTCCACGTCGTTTGGTAGAAATCCACACGCGCGTTCTGCTAAAAGCACCATTTGTATGCATATCCTGTGGTTTTGCAGAAAACTGCATCCGCGTCTACCAAAAGATGCATATGCATGCTTAAAAGGCGTTTTGGCACAAATCCATGTGCGGGTTCTAAAAAGAGCAGCATTGGCATGCTTTTCACGTCGTTTGGTAGAAATCCACACGCGCGTTCTGCCAAAAGTACCATTTGCATGCATATCGTGTGGTTTTGCAGAAAACTGCATCCGCGTCTACCAAAACATGCATATGCCTGCTTAAAACGCGTTTTGGCACAAATCCATGTGCGGTTTCTAAAAAGAGCAGCATGCATGCTTTTCACGTGGTTTGGTAGAAATGCACACGCGCGTTCTCCCAAAAGCAGCATTTGCATGCATATCGTGTGGTTTTGCAAAAAACTGCATCCGCGTCTACCAAAAGGTGCATGTTCTTGCTTAAAACGCGTTTTGGCACAAATCCATGTGCAGGTGCTAAAAAGAGCAGAATCGGCATGCTTTTCACGTCGTTTGGTAGAAATCCACACGCGCGTTCTGCCAAAAGCACCATTTGCATGCATACCGTGTGGTTTGGCAGAAAACTGCATCCGCGTCTACCAAAAGATGCATATGTATGCTTAAAACGCGTTTTGGCACAAATCCATGTGCGGGTGCTAAAAAGAGCAGCATTGGCATGCTTTTCACGTCGTTTGGTAGAAATCCACACGAGCGTTCTGCCAAAAGCACCATTTGCATGCATATCGTGTGGTTTTGCAGAAAACTGCATCCGCGTCTACCAAAAGTTGCATGTTCTTACTTAAAACGCGTTTTGGCACAAATCTATGTGCAGGTGCTAAAAAGAGCAGCATCGGCATGCTTTTCACGTTGTTTGGTAGAAATCCACACGTGCGTTCTGCCAAAAGCACCATTTGCATGCATATCGTGTGGTTTTGCAGAAAACTGCATCCGCGTCTACCAAAAGGTGCATGTTCTTGCTTAAAACGCGTTCTGGCAAAAATCCATGTGCAAGTGCTAAAAAGAGCAGAATCGGCATGCTTTTCACGTCGTTTGGTAGAAATCCACACGCGCGTTCTGCCAAAAGCACCATTTGCATGCATATCGTGTGGTTTGGCAGGAAACTGCATCCGCGTCTACCAAAAGATGCATATGCATGCTTAAAACGCGTTTTGGCACAAATCCATGTGCGGGTTCTAAAAAGAGCAGCATTGGCATGCTTTTCACGTCGTTTGGTAGAAATCCACGCGCGCGTTCTGCGAAAAGCACCATTTGCATGCATATCGTGTGGTTTTGCAGAAAACTGCATCCGCGTCTACCAAAAGTTGCATATGCATGCTTAAAACGCGCTTTGGCACAAATCCATGTGCGGGTTCTAAAAAGAGCAGCATTGGCATGCTTTTCACGTCGTTTGGTAGAAATCCACACGCGCGTTCCGCCAAAAGCACCATTTGCATGCATATCGTGTGGTTTGGCAGAAAACTGCATCCGCGTCTACCAAAAGATGCATATGTATGCTTAAAACGCGTTTTGGCACAAATCCATGTGCGGGTGCTAAAAAGAGCAGCATTGGCATGCTTTTCACGTCGTTTGGTAGAAATCCACACGAGCGTTCTGCCAAAAGCACCATTTGCATGCATATCGTGTGGTTTTGCAGAAAACTGCATCCGCGTCTACCAAAAGATGCATATGCATGCTTAAAACGCGTTTTGGCACAAATCCATGTGCGGGCTCTAAAAAGAGCAGCATTGGCATGCTTTTCACGTCGTTTGGTAGAAATCCACACGCGCGTTCTGCCAAAAGCACCATTTGCATGCATATCGTGTGGTATTGCAGAAAACTGCATCCGCGTCTACCAAAAGATGCATATGCATGCTTAAAACGCGTTTTGGCACAAATCCATGTGCGGGCTCTAAAAAGAGCAGCATTGGCATGCTTTTCACGTCGTTTGGTAGAAATCCACACGCGCGTTCTGCCAAAAGCACCATTTGCATGCATATCGTGTGGTTTTGCAGAAAACTGCATCCGCGTCTACCAAAAGGTGCATGTTCTTGCTTAAAACGCGTTTTGGCACAAATCCATGTGCAGGTGCGAAAAAGAGCAGCATCGGCATGCTTTCCACGTCGTTTGGTAGAAATCCACACGCGCGTTCTGCCAAAAGCACCATTTGTATGCATATCCTGTGGTTTTGCAGAAAACTGCATCCGCGTCTACCAAAAGATGCATATGCATGCTTAAAAGGCGTTTTGGCACAAATCCATGTGCGGGTTCTAAAAAGAGCAGCATTGGCATGCTTTTCACGTCGTTTGGTAGAAATCCACACGCGCGTTCTGCCAAAAGTACCATTTGCATGCATATCGTGTGGTTTTGCAGAAAACTGCATCCGCGTCTACCAAAACATGCATATGCCTGCTTAAAACGCGTTTTGGCACAAATCCATGTGCGGTTTCTAAAAAGAGCAGCATGCATGCTTTTCACGTGGTTTGGTAGAAATGCACACGCGCGTTCTGCCAAAAGCACCATTTGCATGCATATCGTGTGGTTTTGCAGAAAACTGCATCCGCGTCTACCAAAAGGTGCATGTTCTTGCTTAAAACGCGTTTTGGCACAAATCCATGTGCAGGTGCGAAAAAGAGCAGCATTGGCATGCTTTTCACGTCGTTTGGTAGAAATCCACACGCGCGTTCTGCCAAAAGCACCATTTGCATGCATATCGTGTGGTTTTGCAGAAAACTGCATCCGCGTCTACCAAAAGGTGCATGTTCTTGCTTAAAACGCGTTTTGGCACAAATCCATGTGCAGGTGCGAAAAAGAGCAGCATCGGCATGCTTTCCACGTCGTTTGGTAGAAATCCACACGCGCGTTCTGCCAAAAGCACCATTTGTATGCATATCCTGTGGTTTTGCAGAAAACTGCATCCGCGTCTACCAAAAGATGCATATGCATGCTTAAAACGCGTTTTGGCACAAATCCATGTGCGGGCTCTAAAAAGAGCAGCATTGGCATGCTTTTCACGTCGTTTGGTAGAAATCCACACGCGCGTTCTGCCAAAAGCACCATTTGCATGCATATCGTGTGGTTTTGCAGAAAACTGCATCCGCGTCTACCAAAAGGTGCATGTTCTTGCTTAAAACGCGTTTTGGCACAAATCCATGTGCAGGTGCGAAAAAGAGCAGCATCGGCATGCTTTCCACGTCGTTTGGTAGAAATCCACACGCGCGTTCTGCCAAAAGCACCATTTGTATGCATATCCTGTGGTTTTGCAGAAAACTGCATCCGCGTCTACCAAAAGATGCATATGCATGCTTAAAACGCGTTTTGGCACAAATCCATGTGCGGGCTCTAAAAAGAGCAGCATTGGCATGCTTTTCACGTCGTTTGGTAGAAATCCACACGCGCGTTCTGCCAAAAGCACCATTTGCATGCATATCGTGTGGTTTTGCAGAAAACTGCATCCGCGTCTACCAAAAGGTGCATGTTCTTGCTTAAAACGCGTTTTGGCACAAATCCATGTGCAGGTGCGAAAAAGAGCAGCATCGGCATGCTTTCCACGTCGTTTGGTAGAAATCCACACGCGCGTTCTGCCAAAAGCACCATTTGTATGCATATCCTGTGGTTTTGCAGAAAACTGCATCCGCGTCTACCAAAAGATGCATATGCATGCTTAAAAGGCGTTTTGGCACAAATCCATGTGCGGGTTCTAAAAAGAGCAGCATTGGCATGCTTTTCACGTCGTTTGGTAGAAATCCACACGCGCGTTCTGCCAAAAGTACCATTTGCATGCATATCGTGTGGTTTTGCAGAAAACTGCATCCGCGTCTACCAAAACATGCATATGCCTGCTTAAAACGCGTTTTGGCACAAATCCATGTGCGGTTTCTAAAAAGAGCAGCATGCATGCTTTTCACGTGGTTTGGTAGAAATGCACACGCGCGTTCTCCCAAAAGCAGCATTTGCATGCATATCGTGTGGTTTTGCAGAAAACTGCATCCGCGTCTACCAAAAGGTGCATGTTCTTGCTTAAAACGCGTTTTGGCACAAATCCATGTGCAGGTGCTAAAAAGAGCAGAATCGGCATGCTTTTCACGTCGTTTGGTAGAAATCCACACGCGCGTTCTGCCAAAAGCACCATTTGCATGCATACCGTGTGGTTTGGCAGAAAACTGCATCCGCGTCTACCAAAAGATGCATATGTATGCTTAAAACGCGTTTTGGCACAAATCCATGTGCGGGTGCTAAAAAGAGCAGCATTGGCATGCTTTTCACGTCGTTTGGTAGAAATCCACACGAGCGTTCTGCCAAAAGCACCATTTGCATGCATATCGTGTGGTTTTGCAGAAAACTGCATCCGCGTCTACCAAAAGTTGCATGTTCTTACTTAAAACGCGTTTTGGCACAAATCTATGTGCAGGTGCTAAAAAGAGCAGCATCGGCATGCTTTTCACGTTGTTTGGTAGAAATCCACACGTGCGTTCTGCCAAAAGCACCATTTGCATGCATATCGTGTGGTTTTGCAGAAAACTGCATCCGCGTCTACCAAAAGGTGCATGTTCTTGCTTAAAACGCGTTCTGGCAAAAATCCATGTGCAAGTGCTAAAAAGAGCAGAATCGGCATGCTTTTCACGTCGTTTGGTAGAAATCCACACGCGCGTTCTGCCAAAAGCACCATTTGCATGCATATCGTGTGGTTTGGCAGAAAACTGCATCCGCGTCTACCAAAAGATGCATATGTATGCTTAAAACGCGTTTTGGCACAAATCCATGTGCGGGTGCTAAAAAGAGCAGCATTGGCATGCTTTTCACGTCGTTTGGTAGAAATCCACACGAGCGTTCTGCCAAAAGCACCATTTGCATGCATATCGTGTGGTTTTGCAGAAAACTGCATCCGCGTCTACCAAAAGATGCATATGCATGCTTAAAACGGGTTTTGGCACAAATCCATGTGCGGGTTCTAAAAAGAGCAGCATCGGCATGCATTTCACGTCGTTTGGTAGAAGTCCACACGTGCGTTCTGCCAAAAGCACCATTTGCATGCATATCGTGTGGTTTTGCAGAAAACTGCATCCGCATCTACCAAAAGGTGCATGTTCTTGCTTAAAACGCGTTTTGGCACAAATCCATGTGCGGGTGCTAAAAAGAGCAGCATTGGCATGCTTTTCACGTCGTTTGGTAGAAATCCACAGGCACGTTCTGCCAAAAGCACCTTTTGCATGCATATCGTGTGGTTTTGCAAAAAACTGCATCCGCGTCTACCAAAAGATGCATATGCCTGCTTAAAACGCGTTTTGGCACAAATCCATGTGCGGTTTCTAAAAAGAGCAGCATTGGCATGCTTTTCACGTGGTTTCGTAGAAATCCACACGCGCGTTCTGCCAAAAGCACCATTTGCATGCATATCGTGTGGTTTTGCAGAAAACTGCATCCGCGTCTACTAAAAATTGCATGTTCTTGCTTAAAACGCGTTTTGGCACAAATCAATGTGCAGGTGCTAAAAAGAGCAGCATCGGCATGCTTTTCACGTCGTTTGATAAAAATCCACACGTGCGTTCTGCCAAAAGCACCATTTGCATGCATATCGTGTGGTTTTGCAGAAAACTGCATCCGCGTCTACCAAAGTTGCATATGCACGCTTAAAACGCGTTTTGGCACAAATCCATGTGCGGGTTCTAAAAAGAGCAGCATTGGCATGCTTTTCACGTCGTTTGGTAGAAATCCACATGCACGTTCTGCCAAAAGCACCATTTGCATGCATATCGTGTGGTTTTGCAGAAAACTGCATCCGCGTCTACCAAAAGTTGCATATGCATGCTTAAAACGCGTTTTGGCACAAATCCATGTGCGGGTTCTAAAAAGAGCAGCATTGGCATGCTTTTCACGTCGTTTGGTAGAAATCCACACGCGCGTTCTGCCAAAGCACCATTTGCATGCATATCGTGTGGTTTTGCAGAAAACTGCATCCGCGTCTACCAAAAAGGGCATATGCTTGCTTAAAACGCGTTTTGGCACAAATCCATGTGCAGGTGCGAAAAAGAGCAGCATCGGCATGCTTTCCACGTCGTTTGGTAGAAATCCACACGCGCGTTCTGCCAAAAGCACCATTTGCATGCATATCCTGTGGTTTTGCAGAAAACTGCATCCGCGTCTACCAAAAGATGCATATGCATGCTTAAAAGGCGTTTTGGCACAAATCCATGTGCGGGTTCTAAAAAGAGCAGCATTGGCATGCTTTTCACGTCGTTTGGTAGAAATCCACACGCGCGTTCTGCCAAAAGTACCATTTGCATGCATATCGTGTGGTTTTGCAGAAAACTTCATCCGCGTCTACCAAAACATGCATATGCCTGCTTAAAACGCGTTTTGGCACAAATCCATGTGCGGTTTCTAAAAAGAGCAGCATGCATGCTTTTCACGTGGTTTGGTAGAAATGCACACGCGCGTTCTCCCAAAAGCAGCATTTGCATGCATATCGTGTGGTTTTGCAGAAAACTGCATCCGCGTCTACCAAAAGTTGCCTGTTCTTGCTTAAAACGCGTTTTGGCACAAATCTATGTGCAGGTGCTAAAAAGAGCAGCATCGGCATGCTTTTCACGTCGTTTGGTAGAAATCCACACGTGCGTTCTGCCAAAAGCACCATTTGCATGCATATCGTGTGGTTTTGCAGAAAACTGCATCCGCGTCTACCAAAAGGTGCATGTTCTTGCTTAAAACGCGTTTTGGCACAAATCCATGTGCAGGTGCTAAAAAGAGCAGAATCGGCATGCTTTTCACGTCGTTTGGTAGAAATCCACACGCGCGTTCTGCCAAAAGCACCATTTGCATGCATATCGTGTGGTTTGGCAGAAAACTGCATCCGCGTCTACCAAAAGATGCATATGTATGCTTAAAACGCGTTTTGGCACAAATCCATGTGCGGGTGCTAAGAAAAGCAGCATTGGCATGCTTTTCACGTCGTTTGGTAGAAATCCACACGAGCGTTCTGCCAAAAGCACCATTTGCATGCATATCGTGTGGTTTTGCAGAAAACTGCATCCGCGTCTACCAAAAGTTGCATGTTCTTACTTAAAACGCGTTTTGGCACAAATCTATGTGCAGGTGCTAAAAAGAGCAGCATCGGCATGCTTTTCACGTCGTTTGGTAGAAATCCACACGTGCGTTCTGCCAAAAGCACCATTTGCATGCATATCGTGTGGTTTTGCAGAAAACTGCATCCGCGTCTACCAAAAGGTGCATGTTCTTGCTTAAAACGCGTTCTGGCAAAAATCCATGTGCAAGTGCTAAAAAGAGCAGAATCGGCATGCTTTTCACGTCGTTTGGTAGAAATCCACACGCGCGTTCTGCCAAAAGCACCATTTGCATGCATATCGTGTGGTTTGGCAGAAAACTGCATCCGCGTCTACCAAAAGATGCATATGTATGCTTAAAACGCGTTTTGGCACAAATCCATGTGCGGGTGCTAAAAAGAGCAGCATTGGCATGCTTTTCACGTCGTTTGGTAGAAATCCACACGAGCGTTCTGCCAAAAGCACCATTTGCATGCATATCGTGTGGTTTTGCAGAAAACTGCATCCGCGTCTACCAAAAGATGCATATGCATGCTTAAAACGGGTTTTGGCACAAATCCATGTGCGGGTTCTAAAAAGAGCAGCATCGGCATGCATTTCACGTCGTTTGGTAGAAGTCCACACGTGCGTTCTGCCAAAAGCACCATTTGCATGCATATCGTGTGGTTTTGCAGAAAACTGCATCCGCATCTACCAAAAGGTGCATGTTCTTGCTTAAAACGCGTTTTGGCACAAATCCATGTGCGGGTGCTAAAAAGAGCAGCATTGGCATGCTTTTCACGTCGTTTGGTAGAAATCCACACGAGCGTTCTGCCAAAAGCACCATTTGCATGCATATCGTGTGGTTTTGCAGAAAACTGCATCCGCGTCTACCAAAAGTTGCATATGCATGCTTAAAACGCGTTTTGGCACAAATCCATGTGCGGGTTCTAAAAAGAGCAGCATTGGCATGCTTTTCACGTCGTTTGGTAGAAATCCACACGCGCGTTCCGCCAAAAGCACCATTTGCATGCATATCGTGTGGTTTTGCAGGAAACTGCATCCGCGTCTACCAAAAGATGCATATGCATGCTTAAAACGCGTTTTGGCACAAATCCATGTGCGGGTTCTAAAAAGAGCAGCATTGGCATGCTTTTCACGTCGTTTGGTAGAAATCCACGCGCGCGTTCTGCGAAAAGCACCATTTGCATGCATATCGTGTGGTTTTGCAGAAAACTGCATCCGCGTCTACCAAAAGTTGCATATGCATGCTTAAAACGCGCTTTGGCACAAATCCATGTGCGGGTTCTAAAAAGAGCAGCATTGGCATGCTTTTCACGTCGTTTGGTAGAAATCCACACGCGCGTTCCGCCAAAAGCACCAATTGCATGCATATCGTGTGGTTTGGCAGAAAACTGCATCCGCGTCTACCAAAAGATGCATATGTATGCTTAAAACGCGTTTTGGCACAAATCCATGTGCGGGTGCTAAAAAGAGCAGCATTGGCATGCTTTTCACGTCGTTTGGTAGAAATCCACACGAGCGTTCTGCCAAAAGCACCATTTGCATGCATATCGTGTGGTTTTGCAGAAAACTGCATCCGCGTCTACCAAAAGATGCATATGCATGCTTAAAACGCGTTTTGGCACAAATCCATGTGCGGGCTCTAAAAAGAGCAGCATTGGCATGCTTTTCACGTCGTTTGGTAGAAATCCACACGCGCGTTCTGCCAAAAGCACCATTTGCATGCATATCGTGTGGTATTGCAGAAAACTGCATCCGCGTCTACCAAAAGATGCATATGCATGCTTAAAACGCGTTTTGGCACAAATCCATGTGCGGGCTCTAAAAAGAGCAGCATTGGCATGCTTTTCACGTCGTTTGGTAGAAATCCACACGCGCGTTCTGCCAAAAGCACCATTTGCATGCATATCGTGTGGTTTTGCAGAAAACTGCATCCGCGTCTACCAAAAGGTGCATGTTCTTGCTTAAAACGCGTTTTGGCAAAAATCCATGTGCAGGTGCTAAAAAGAGCAGAATCGGCATGCTTTTCACGTCGTTTGGTAGAAATCCACACGCGCGTTCTGCCAAAAGCACCATTTGCATGCATATCGTGTGGTTTGGCAGAAAACTGCATCCGCGTCTACCAAAAGTTGCATATGCATGCTTAAAACGCGTTTTGGGACAAATCCCTGCGCGGGTTCTAAAAAGAGCAGCATTGGCATGCTTTTCACGTCGTTTGGTAGAAATCCACACGCGCGTTCTGCCAAAAGCACCATTTGCATGCATATCATGTGGTTTTGCAGAAAACTGCATCCGCGTCTACCGAAAGATGCATATGCATGCTTAAAACGGGTTTTGGCACAAATCCATGTGCGGGTGCTAAAAAGATCAGCATGGGCATGCTTTTCACGTCGTTTGGTAGAAATCCACACGCGCGTTCTGCAAAAAGCACCATTTGCATGCATATCGTGTGGTTTTGCAGAAAACTGCATCTGCGTCTACCAAAAGTTTCATATGCATGCTTTAAACGCGTTTTGGCAGAAATCCATGTGCGGGTTCTAAAAAGAGCAGCATTGGCATGCTTTTCACGTCGTTTGGTAGAAATCCACAGGCGCGTTCTGCCAAAAGCACCATTTGCATGCATATCGTGTGGTTTTGCAGAAAACTGCATCCGCGTCTACCAAAGTTGCATATGCATGCTTAAAACGCGTTTTGGCACAAATCCATGTGCGGGTTCTAAAAAGAGCAGCATTGGCATGCTTTTCACGTCGTTTGGTAGAAATCCACACGCGCGTTCTGCCAAAAGCACCATTTGCAAGCAAATCGTGTGGTTTTGCAGAAAACTGCATCCGCGTCTACCAAAAGTTGCGTATGCATGCTTAAAACGCGTTTTGGCACAAATCCATGTGCGGGTTCTAAAAAGAGCAGCATTGGCATGCTTTTCACGTCGTTTGGTAGAAATCCACACGCGCGTTCTGCCAAAAGCACCATTTGCATGCATATCGTGTGGTTTTGCAGAAAACTGCATCCGCGTCTACCAAAAGTTGCATATGCATGCTTAAAACGCGTTTTGGGACAAATACATGTGCGGGTTCTAAAAAGAGCAGCATTGGCATGCTTTTCACGTCGTTTGGTAGAAATCCACACGCGCGTTCTGCCAAAAGCACCATTTGCATTCATATCGTGTGGTTTTGCAGAAAACTGCATCCACGTCTACCAAAAGTTGCATATGAATGCTTAAAACGCGTTTTGGCACAAATCCATGTGAGGGTTCTAAAAAGAGCAGCATTGGCATGCTTTTCACGTCGTTTGGTAGAAATCCACAGGCGCGTTCTGCCAAAAGCACCATTTGCATGCATATCGTGTGGTATTGCAGAAAACTGCATCCGCGTCTACCAAAAAGTGCATGTGCTTGCTTAAAGCGCGTTTTGGCACAAATCACTGTGCGGTTTCTAAAAAGAGGAGCATTGGCATGCTTTTCACGTCGTTTGGTAGAAATCCACGCGCGCGTTCTGCCAAAAGCACCATTTGCATGCATATCGTGTGGTTTTGCAGAAAACTGCATCCGCGTCTACCAAAAGTTGCATATGCATGCTTAAAACGCGTTTTGGCACAAATCCATGTGCGGGTTCTAAAAAGAGCAGCATTGGCATGCTTTTCACGTCGTTTGGTAGAAATCCACACGCGCGTTCCGCCAAAAGCACCATTTGCATGCATATCGTGTGGTTTGGCAGAAAACTGCATCCGCGTCTACCAAAAGATGCATATGTATGCTTAAAACGCGTTTTGGCACAAATCCATGTGCGGGTGCTAAAAAGAGCAGCATTGGCATGCTTTTCATGTCGTTTGGTAGAAATCCACACGAGCGTTCTGCCAAAAGCACCATTTGCATGCATATCGTGTGGTTTTGCAGAAAACTGCATCCGCGTCTACCAAAAGATGCATATGCATGCTTAAAACGCGTTTTGGCACAAATCCATGTGCGGGCTCTAAAAAGAGCAGCATTGGCATGCTTTTCACGTCGTTTGGTAGAAATCCACACGCGCGTTCTGCCAAAAGCACCATTTGCATGCATATCGTGTGGTTTTGGAGAAAACTGCATCCGCGTCTACCAAAAGATGCATATGCATGCTTAAAACGCGTTTTGGCACAAATCCATGTGCGGGTTTTAAAAAGAGCAGCATTGGCATGCTTTTCACGTCGTTTGGTCGAAATCCACACGCACGTTCTGCCAAAAGCACCATTTGCATGCATATCGTGTGGTTTTGCAGAAAACTGCATCCGCGTCTACCAAAAGATGCATATGCCTGCTTAAAACGCGTTTTGGCACAAATCCATGTGCGGTTTCTAAAAAGAGCAGCATTGGCATGCTTTTCACGTGGTTTGGTAGAAATCCACACGCGCGTTCTGCCAAAAGCACCATTTGCATGCATATCGTGTGGTTTTGCAGAAAACTGCATCCGCGTCTACCAAAAATTGCATGTTCTTCCTTAAAACGCGTTTGGCACAAATCCATGTGAGGGTTCTAAAAAGAGCAGCATTGGCATGCTTTTCACGTCGTTTGGTAGAAATCCACAGGCGCGTTCTGCCAAAAGCACCATTTGCATGCATATCGTGTGGTATTGCAGAAAACTGCATCCGCGTCTACCAAAAAGTGCATGTGCTTGCTTAAAGCGCGTTTTGGCACAAATCACTGTGCGGTTTCTAAAAAGAGGAGCATTGGCATGCTTTTCACGTCGTTTGGTTGAAATCCACGCGCGCGTTCTGCCAAAAGCACCATTTGCATGCATATCGTGTGGTTTTGCAGAAAACAGCATCCGCGTCTACCAAAAGTTGCATATGCATGCTTAAAACGCGTTTTGGCACAAATCCATGTGCGGGTTCTAAAAAGAGCAGCATTGGCATGCTTTTCACGTCGTTTGGTAGAAATCCACACGCGCGTTCCGCCAAAAGCACCATTTGCATGCATATCGTGTGGTTTGGCAGAAAACTGCATCCGCGTCTACCAAAAGATGCATATGTATGCTTAAAACGCGTTTTGGCACAAATCCATGTGCGGGTGCTAAAAAGAGCAGCATTGGCATGCTTTTCACGTCGTTTGGTAGAAATCCACACGAGCGTTCTGCCAAAAGCACCATTTGCATGCATATCGTGTGGTTTTGCAGAAAACTGCATCCGCGTCTACCAAAAGATGCATATGCATGCTTAAAACGCGTTTTGGCACAAATCCATGTGCGGGCTCTAAAAAGAGCAGCATTGGCATGCTTTTCACGTCGTTTGGTAGAAATCCACACGCGCGTTCTGCCAAAAGCACCATTTGCATGCATATCGTGTGGTTTTGGAGAAAACTGCATCCGCGTCTACCAAAAGATGCATATGCATGCTTAAAACGCGTTTTGGCACAAATCCATGTGCGGGTTTTAAAAAGAGCAGCATTGGCATGCTTTTCACGTCGTTTGGTCGAAATCTACACGCACGTTCTGCCAAAAGCACCATTTGCATGCATATCGTGTGGTTTTGCAGAAAACTGCATCCGCGTCTACCAAAAGATGCATATGCCTGCTTAAAACGCGTTTTGGCACAAATCCATGTGCGGTTTCTAAAAAGAGCAGCATTGGCATGCTTTTCACGTGGTTTGGTAGAAATCCACACGCGCGTTCTGCCAAAAGCACCATTTGCATGCATATCGTGTGGTTTTGCAGAAAACTGCATCCGCGTCTACCAAAAATTGCATGTTCTTCCTTAAAACGCGTTTTGGCACAAATCAATGTGCAGGTGCTAAAAAGAGCAGCATCGGCATGCTTTTCACGTCGTTTGATAAAAATCCACACGTGCGTTCTGCCAAAATCACCATTTGCATGCATATCGTGTGGTTTTGCAGAAAACTGCATCCGCGTCTACCAAAGTTGCATATGCACGCTTAAAACGTGTTTTGGCACAAATCCATGTGCGGGTTCTAAAAAGAGCAGCATTGGCATGCTTTTCACGTCGTTTGGTAGAAATCCACATGCACGTTCTGCCAAAAGCACCATTTGCATGCATATCGTGTGGTTTTGCAGAAAACTGCATCCGCGTCTACCAAAAGTTGCATATGCATGCTTAAAACGCGTTTTGGCACAAATCCATGTGCGGGTTCTAAAAGAGCAGCATTGGCATGCTTTTCACATCGTTTGGTAAAAATCCACACGCGCGTTCTGCCAAAAGTACCATTTGCATGCATATCGTGTGGTTTTGCAGAAAACTGCATCCGCGTCTACCAAAAAGGGCATATGCTTGCTTAAAACGCGTTTTGGCACAAATCCATGTGCAGGTGCGAAAAAGAGCAGCATCGGCATGCTTTCCACGTCGTTTGGTAGAAATCCACACGCGCGTTCTGCCAAAAGCACGATTTGCATGCATATCCTGTGGTTTTGCAGAAAAACTGCATCCGCGTCTACCAAAAGATGCATATGCATGCTTAAAACGCGTTTGGCACAAATCCATGTGCGGGTTCTAAAAAGAGCAGCATTGGCATGCTTTTCACATCGTTTGGTAAAAATCCACACGCGCGTTCTGCCAAAAGTACCATTTGCATGCATATCGTGTGGTTTTGCAGAAAACTGCATCCGCGTCTACCAAAACACGCATATGCCTGCTTAAAACGCGTTTTGGCACAAATCCATGTGCGGTTTCTAAAAAGAGCAGCATGCATGCTTTTCACGTGGTTTGGTAGAAATGCACACGCGCGTTCTCCCAAAAGCACCATTTGCATGCATATCGTGTGGTTTTGCAGAAAACTGCATCCGCGTCTACCAAAAGTTGCATGTTCTTGCTTAAAACGCGTTTTGGCACAAATCTATGTGCAGGTGCTAAAAAGAGCAGCATCGGCATGCTTTTCACGTCGTTTGGTAGAAATCCACACGCGCGTTCTGCCAAAAGCACGATTTGCATGCATATCCTGTGGTTTTGCAGAAAACTGCATCCGCGTCTACCAAAAGATGCATATGCATGCTTAAAACGCGTTTGGCACAAATCCATGTGCGGGTTCTAAAAAGAGCAGCATTGGCATGCTTTTCACATCGTTTGGTAAAAATCCACACGCGCGTTCTGCCAAAAGTACCATTTGCATGCATATCGTGTGGTTTTGCAGAAAACTGCATCCGCGTCTACCAAAACACGCATATGCCTGCTTAAAACGCGTTTTGGCACAAATCCATGTGCGGTTTCTAAAAAGAGCAGCATGCATGCTTTTCACGTGGTTTGGTAGAAATGCACACGCGCGTTCTCCCAAAAGCACCATTTGCATGCATATCGTGTGGTTTTGCAGAAAACTGCATCCGCGTCTACCAAAAGTTGCATGTTCTTGCTTAAAACGCGTTTTGGCACAAATCTATGTGCAGGTGCTAAAAAGAGCAGCATCGGCATGCTTTTCACGTCGTTTGGTAGAAATCCACACGTGCGTTCTGCCAAAAGCACCATTTGCATGCATATCGTGTGGTTTTGCAGAAAACTGCATCCGCGTCTACCAAAAGGTGCATGTTCTTGCTTAAAACGCGTTTTGGCACAAATCCATGTGCAGGTGCTAAAAAGAGCAGAATCGGCATGCTTTTCACGTCGTTTGGTAGAAATCCACACGCGCGTTCTGCCAAAAGCACCATTTGCATGCATATCGTGTGGTTTGGCAGAAAACTGCATCCGCGTCTACCAAAAGATGCATATGTATGCTTAAAACGCGTTTTGGCACAAATCCATGTGCGGGTGCTAAAAAGAGCAGCATTGGCATGCTTTTCACGTCGTTTGGTAGAAATCCACACGAGCGTTCTGCCAAAAGCACCATTTGCATGCATATCGTGTGGTTTTGCAGAAAACTGCATCCGCGTCTACCAAAAGTTGCATATGCATGCTTAAAACGCGTTTTGGCACAAATCCATGTGCGGGTTCTAAAAAGAGCAGCATTGGCATACTTTTCACGTCGTTTGGTAGAAATCCACACGCGCGTTCTGCCAAAGCACCATTTGCATGCATATCGTGTGGTTTTGCAGAAAACTGCATCCGCGTCTACCAAAAAGGGCATATGCTTGCTTAAAACGCGTTTTGGCACAAATCCATGTGCGGGTGCTAAAAAGAGCAGCATTGGCATGCTTTTCACGTCGTTTGGTAGAAATCCACACGAGCGTTCTGCCAAAAGCACCATTTGCATTCATATCGTGTGGTTTTGCAGAAAACTGCATCCGCGTCTACCTAAAGATACATATGCATGCTTAAAACGCGTTTTGGCACAAATCCATGTGCGGGCTCTAAAAAGAGCAGCATTGGCATGCTTTTCACGTCGTTTGGTAGAAATCCACACGCGCGTTCTGCCAAAAGCACCATTTGCATGCATATCGTGTGGTTTTGCAGAAAACTGCATCCGCGTCTACCAAAAGTTGCATATGCATGCTTAAAACGCGTTTTGGCACAAATCCATGTGCGGGTTCTAAAAAGAGCAGCATTGGCATGCTTTTCACGTCGTTTGGTAGAAATCCACACGCGCGTTCCGCCAAAAGCACCATTTGCATGCATATCGTGTGGTTGGGCAGAAAACTGCATCCGCGTCTACCAAAAGATGCATATGTATGCTTAAACGCATTTTGGCACAAATCCATGTGCGGGTGCTAAAAAGAGCAGCATTGGCATGCTTTTCACGTCGTTTCGTAGAAATCCACCGGCGCGTTCTGCCAAAAGCACCATTTGCATGCATATCGTGTGGTATTGCAGAAAACTGCATCCGCGTCTACCAAAAAGTGCATGTGCTTGCTTAAAGCGTGTTTTGGCACAAATCACTGTGCGGTTTCTAAAAAGAGGAGCATTGGCATGCTTTTCACGTCGTTTGGTAGAAATCCACGCGCGCGTTCTGCCAAAAGCACCATTTGCATGCATATCGTGTGGTTTTGCAGAAAACTGCATCCGCGTCTACCAAAAGTTGCATATGCATGCTTCAAACGCGTTTTGGCACAAATCCATGTGAGGGTTCTAAAAAGAGCAGCATTGGCATGCTTTTCACGTCGTTTGGTAGAAATCCACCGGCGCGTTCTGCCAAAAGCACCATTTGCATGCATATCGTGTGGTATTGCAGAAAACTGCATCCGCGTCTACCAAAAAGTGCATGTGCTTGCTTAAAGCGCGTTTTGGCACAAATCACTGTGCGGTTTCTAAAAAGAGGAGCATTGGCATGCTTTTCACGTCGTTTGGTAGAAATCCACGCGCGCGTTCTGCCAAAAGCACCATTTGCATGCATATCGTGTGGTTTTGCAGAAAACTGCATCCGCGTCTACCAAAAGTTGCATATGCATGCTTAAAATGCGTTTTGGCACAAATCTATGTGCGGGTTCTAAAAAGAGCAGCATTGGCATGCTTTTCACGTCGTTTGGTAGAAATCCACACGCGCGTTCCGCCAAAAGCACCATTTGCATGCATATCGTGTGGTTGGGCAGAAAACTGCATCCGCGTCTACCAAAAGATGCATATGTATGCTTAAAACGCGTTTTGGCACAAATCCATGTGCGGGTGCTAAAAAGAGCAGCATTGGCATGCTTTTCACGTCGTTTGGTAGAAATCCACACGAGCGTTCTGCCAAAAGCACCATTTGCATGCATATCGTGTGGTTTTGCAGAAAACTGCATCCGCGTCTACCAAAAGATGCATATGCATGCTTAAAACGCGTTTTGGCACAAATCCATGTGCGGGCTCTAAAAAGAGCAGCATTGGCATGCTTTTCACGTCGTTTGGTAGAAATCCACACGCGCGTTCTGCCAAAAGCACCATTTGCATGCATATCGTGTGGTTTTGGAGAAAACTGCATCCGCGTCTACCAAAAGATGCACATGCATGCTTAAAACGCGTTTTGGCACAAATCCATGTGCGGGTTTTAAAAAGAGCAGCATTGGCATGCTTTTCACGTCGTTTGGTAGAAATCCACAGGCACGTTCTGCCAAAAGCACCATTTGCATGCATATCGTGTGGTTTTGCAGAAAACTGCATCCGCGTCTACCAAAAGATGCATATGTCTGCTTAAAACGCGTTTTGGCACAAATCCATGTGCGGTTTCTTAAAAGAGCAGCATTGGCATGCTTTTCACGTGGTTTCGTAGAAATCCACACGCGCGTTTTGCCAAAAGCACCATTTGCATGCATATCGTGTGGTTTTGCAGAAAACTGCATCCGCGTCTACCAAAAATTGCATGTTCTTGCTTAAAACGCGTTTTGGCACAAATCAATGTGCAGGTGCTAAAAAGAGCAGCATCGGCATGCTTTTCACGTCGTTTGATAAAAATCCACACGTGCGTTCTGCCAAAAGCACCATTTGCATGCATATCGTGTGGTTTTGCAGAAAACTGCATCCGCGTCTACCAAAGTTGCATATGCACGCTTAAAACGCGTTTTGGCACAAATCCATGTGCGGGTTCTAAAAAGAGCAGCATTGGCATGCTTTTCACGTCGTTTGGTAGAAATCCACACGCGCGTTCTGCCAAAGCACCATTTGCATGCATATCGTGTGGTTTTGCAGAAAACTGCATCCGCGTCTACCAAAAGATGCATATGCATGCTTAAAACGCGTTTTGGCACAAATCCATGTGCGGGCTCTAAAAAGAGCAGCATTGGCATGCTTTTCACGTCGTTTGGTAGAAATCCACACGCGCGTTCTGCCAAAAGCACCATTTGCATGCATATCGTGTGGTTTTGCAGAAAACTGCATCCGCGTCTACCAAAAGTTGCATATGCATGCTTAAAACGCGTTTTGGCACAAATCCATGTGCGGGTTCTAAAAAGAGCAGCATTGGCATGCTTTTCACGTCGTTTGGTAGAAATCCACACGCGCGTTCCGCCAAAAGCACCATTTGCATGCATATCGTGTGGTTGGGCAGAAAACTGCATCCGCGTCTACCAAAAGATGCATATGTATGCTTAAAACGCGTTTTGGCACAAATCCATGTGCGGGTGCTAAAAAGAGCAGCATTGGCATGCTTTTCACGTCGTTTGGTAGAAATCCACACGAGCGTTCTACCAAAAGCACCATTTGCATGCATATCGTGTGGTTTTGCAGAAAACTGCATTCGCGTCTACCAAAAGATGCATATGCATGCTTAAAACGCGTTTTGGCACAAATCCATGTGCGGGCTCTAAAAAGAGCAGCATTGGCATGCTTTTCACGTCGTTTGGTAGAAATCCACACGCGCGTTCTGCCAAAAGCACCATTTGCATGCATATCGTGTGGTTTTGGAGAAAACTGCATCCGCGTCTACCAAAAGATGCATATGCATGCTTAAAACGCGTTTTGGCACAAATCCATGTGCGGGTTTTAAAAAGAGCAGCATTGGCATGCTTTTCACGTCGTTTGGTAGAAATCCACAGGCACGTTCTGCCAAAAGCACCATTTGCATGCATATCGTGTGGTTTTGCAGAAAACTGCATCCGCGTCTACCAAAAGATGCATATGTCTGCTTATAACGCGTTTTGGCACAAATCCATGTGCGGTTTCTTAAAAGAGCAGCATTGGCATGCTTTTCACGTGGTTTCGTAGAAATCCACACGCGCGTTTTGCCAAAAGCACCATTTGCATGCATATCGTGTGGTTTTGCAGAAAACTGCATTCGCGTCTACCAAAAATTGCATGTTCTTGCTTAAAACGCGTTTTGGCACAAATCAATGTGCAGGTGCTAAAAAGAGCAGCATCGGCATGCTTTTCACGTCGTTTGATAAAAATCCACACGTGCGTTCTGCCAAAAGCACCATTTGCATGCATATCGTGTGGTTTTGCAGAAAACTGCATCCGCGTCTACCAAAGTTGCATATGCACGCTTAAAACGCGTTTTGGCACAAATCCATGTGCGGGTTCTAAAAAGAGCAGCATTGGCATGCTTTTCACGTCGTTTGGTAGAAATCCACATGCACGTTCTGCCAAAAGCACCATTTGCATGCATATCGTGTGGTTTTGCAGAAAACTGCATCCGCGTCTACCAAAAGTTGCATATGCATGCTTAAAACGCGTTTTGGCACAAATCCATGTGCGGGTTCTAAAAAGAGCAGCATTGGCATGCTTTTCACGTCGTTTGGTAGAAATCCACACGCGCGTTCTGCCAAAGCACCATTTGCATGCATATCGTGTGGTTTTGCAGAAAACTGCATCCGCTTCTACCAAAAAGGGCATATGCTTGCTTAAAACGCGTTTTGGCACAAGTCCATGTGCAGGTGCGAAAAAGAGCAGCATCGGCATGCTTTCCACGTCGTTTGGTAGAAATCCACACGCGCGTTCTGCCAAAAGCACCATTTGCATGCATATCCTGTGGTTTTGCAGAAAACTGCATCCGCGTCTACCAAAAGATGCATATGCATGCTTAAAAGGCGTTTTGGCACAAATCCATGTGCGGGTTCTAAAAAGAGCAGCATTGGCATGCTTTTCACGTCGTTTGGTAGAAATCCACACGCGCGTTCTGCCAAAAGTACCATTTGCATGCATATCGTGTGGTTTTGCAGAAAACTGCATCCGCGTCTACCAAAACATGCATATGCCTGCTTAAAACGCGTTTTGGCACAAATCCATGTGCGGTTTCTAAAAAGAGCAGCATGCATGCTTTTCACGTGGTTTGGTAGAAATGCACACGCGCGTTCTCCCAAAAGCACCATTTGCATGCATATCGTGTGGTTTTGCAGAAAACTGCATCCGCGTCTACCAAAAGTTGCCTGTTCTTGCTTAAAACGCGTTTTGGCACAAATCTATGTGCAGGTGCTAAAAAGAGCAGCATCGGCATGCTTTTCACGTCGTTTGGTAGAAATCCACACGTGCGTTCTGCCAAAAGCACCATTTGCATGCATATCGTGTGGTTTTGCAGAAAACTGCATCCGCGTCTACCAAAAGGTGCATGTTCTTGCTTAAAACGCGTTTTGGCACAAATCCATGTGCAGGTGCTAAAAAGAGCAGAATCGGCATGCTTTTCACGTCGTTTGGTAGAAATCCACACGCGCGTTCTGCCAACAGCACCATTTGCATGCATATCGTGTGGTTTGGCAGAAAACTGCATCCGCGTCTACCGAAATATGCATATGTATGCTTAAAACGCGTTTTGGCACAAATCCATGTGCGGGTGCTAAAAAGAGCAGCATTGGCATGCTTTTCACGTCGTTTGGTAGAAATCCACACGAGCGTTCTGCCAAATGCACCATTTGCATGCATATCGTGTGGTTTTGCAGAAAACTGCATCCGCGTCTACCAAAAGTTGCATGTTCTTACTTAAAACGCGTTTTCGCACAAATCTATGTGCAGGTGCTAAAAAGAGCAGCATCGGCATGCTTTTCACGTCGTTTGGTAGAAATCCACACGTGCGTTCTGCCAAAAGCACCATTTGCATGCATATCGTGTGGTTTTGCAGAAAACTGCATCCGCGTCTACCAAAAGGTGCATGTTCTTGCTTAAAACGCGTTTTGGCAAAAATCCATGTGCAGGTGCTAAAAAGAGCAGAATCGGCATGCTTTTCACGTCGTTTGGTAGAAATCCACACGCGCGTTCTGCCAAAAGCACCATTTGCATGCATATCGTGTGGTTTGGCAGAAAACTGCATCCACGTCTACCAAAAGATGCATATGTATGCTTAAAACGCGTTTTGGCACAAATCCATGTGCGGGTGCTAAAAAGAGCAGCATTGGCATGCTTTTCACCTCGTTTGGTAGAAATCCACACGAGCGTTCTGCCAAAAGCACCATTTGCATGCATATCGTGTGGTTTTGCAGAAAACTGCATCCGCGTCTACCAAAAGATGCATATGCATGCTTAAAACGTGTTTTGGCACAAATCCATGTGCGGGTTCTAAAAAGAGCAGCATCGGCATGCTTTTCACGTCGTTTGGTAGAAGTCCACACGTGCGTTCTGCCAAAAGCAACATTTGCATGCATATCGTGTGGTTTTGCAGAAAACTGCATACGCATCTACCAAAAGGTGCATGTTCTTGCTTAAAACGCGTTTTGGCACAAATCCATGTGCGGGTGCTAAAAAGAGCAGCATTGGCATGCTTTTCACGTCGTTTGGTAGAAATCCACACGAGCGTTCTGCCAAAAGCACCATTTGCATGCATATCGTGTGGTTTTGCAGAAAACTGCATCCGCGTCTACCAAAAGATGCATATGCATGCTTAAAACGCGTTTTGGCACAAATCCATGTGCGGGCTCTAAAAAGAGCAGCATTGGCATGCTTTTCACGTCGTTTGGTAGAAATCCACACGCGCGTTCTGCCAAAAGCACCATTTGCATGCATATCGTGTGGTTTTGCAGAAAACTGCATCCGCGTCTACCAAAGTTGCATATGCATGCTTAAAACGTGTTTTGGCACAAATCCATGTGCGGGTTCTAAAAAGAGCAGCATTGGCATGCTTTTCACGTCGTTTGGTAGAAATCCACACGCGCGTTCTGCCAAAAGCACCATTTGCATGCATATCGTCTGGTTTTGCAGAAAACTGCATCCGCGTCTACCAAAGTTGCATATGCATGCTTAAAACGTGTTTTGGCACAAATCCATGTGCGGGTTCTAAAAAGAGCAGCATTGGCATGCTTTTCACGTCGTTTGGTAGAAATCCACACGCGCGTTCTGCCAAAAGCACCATTTGCATGCATATCGTGTGGTATTGCAGAAAACTGCATCCGCGTCTACCAAAAAGTGCATGTGCTTGCTTAAAGCGCGTTTTGGCACAAATCACTGTGCGGTTTCTAAAAAGAGGAGCATTGGCATGCTTTTCACATCGTTTGGTAGAAATCCACGCGCGCGTTCTGCCAAAAGCACCATTTGCATGCATATCGTGTGGTTTTGCAGAAAACTGCATCCGCGTCTACCAAAAGTTGCATATGCATGCTTAAAACGCGTTTTGGCACAAATCCATGTGCGGGTTCTAAAAAGAGCAGCATTGGCATGCTTTTCACGTCGTTTCGTAGAAATCCACACGTGCGTTCTGCCAAAAGCACCATTTGCATGCATATCGTGTGGTTTTGCAGAAAACTGCATCCGCGTCTACCAAAAGTTGCATATGCATGCTTCAAACGCGTTTTGGCACAAATCCATGTGAGGGTTCTAAAAAGAGCAGCATTGGCATGCTTTTCACGTCGTTTGGTAGAAATCCACCGGCGCGTTCTGCCAAAAGCACCATTTGCATGCATATCGTGTGGTATTGCAGAAAACTGCATCCGCGTCTACCAAAAAGTGCATGTGCTTGCTTAAAGCGCGTTTTGGCACAAATCACTGTGCGGTTTCTAAAAAGAGGAGCATTGGCATGCTTTTCACGTCGTTTGGTAGAAATCCACGCGCGCGTTCTGCCAAAAGCACCATTTGCATGCATATCGTGTGGTTTTGCAGAAAACTGCATCCGCGTCTACCAAAAGTTGCATATGAATGCTTAAAACGCGTTTTGGCACAAATCCATGTGCGGGTTCTAAAAAGAGCAGCATTGGCATGCTTTTCACGTCGTTTGGTAGAAATCCACACGCGCGTTCCGCCAAAAGCACCATTTGCATGCATATCGTGTGGTTGGGCAGAAAACTGCATCCGCGTCTACCAAAAGATGCATATGTATGCTTAAAACGCGTTTTGGCACAAATCCATGTGCGGGTGCTAAAAAGAGCAGCATTGGCATGCTTTTCACGTCGTTTGGTAGAAATCCACACGAGCGTTCTGCCAAAAGCACCATTTGCATGCATATCGTGTGGTTTTGCAGAAAACTGCATCCGCGTCTACCAAAAGATGCATATGCATGCTTAAAACGCGTTTTGGCACAAATCCATGTGCGGGCTCTAAAAAGAGCAGCATTGGCATGCTTTTCACGTCGTTTGGTAGAAATCCACACGCGCGTTATACCAAAAGCACCATTTGCATGCATATCGTGTGGTTTTGGAGAAAACTGCATCCGCGTCTACCAAAAGATGCATATGCATGCTTAAAACGCGTTTTGGCACAAATCCATGTGCGGGTTTTAAAAAGAGCAGCATTGGCATGCTTTTCACGTCGTTTGGTAGAAATCCACAGGCACGTTCTGCCAAAAGCACCATTTGCATGCATATCGTGTGGTTTTGCAGAAAACTGCATCCGCGTCTACCAAAAGATGCATATGTCTGCTTAAAACGCGTTTTGGCACAAATCCATGTGCGGTTTCTAAAAAGAGCAGCATTGGCATGCTTTTCACGTGGTTTCGTAGAAATCCACACGCGCGTTTTGCCAAAAGCACCATTTGCATGCATATCGTGTGGTTTTGCAGAAAACTGCATCTGCGTCTACCAAAAAGGGCATATGCTTGCTTAAAACGCGTTTTGGCACAAATCCATGTGCAGGTGCGAAAAAGAGCAGCATCGGCATGCTTTCCACGTCGTTTGGTAGAAATCCACACGCGCGTTCTGCCAAAAGCACCATTTGCATGCATATCCTGTGGTTTTGCAGAAACTGCATCCGCGTCTACCAAAAGATGCATATGCATGCTTAAAAGGCGTTTTGGCACAAATCCATGTGCGGGTTCTAAAAAGAGCAGCATTGGCATGCTTTTCACGTCGTTTGGTAGAAATCCACATGCACGTTCTGCCGAAAGCACCATTTGCATGCATATCGTGTGGTTTTGCAGAAAACTGCATCCGCGTCTACCAAGTTGCATATGCATGCTTAAAACGCGTTTTGGCACAAATCCATGTGCGGGTTCTAAAAAGAGCAGCATTGGCATGCTTTTCACGTCGTTTGGTAGAAATCCACACGCGCGTTCTGCCAAAGCACCATTTGCATGCATATCGTGTGGTTTTGCAGAAAACTGCATCCGCGTCTACCAAAAAGGGCATTTGCTTGCTTAAAACGCGTTTTGGCACAAATCCATGTGCAGGTGCGAAAAAGAGCTGCATCGGCATGCTTTCCACGTCGTTTGGTAGAAATCCACACGCGCGTTCTGCCAAAAGCACCATTTGCATGCATATCCTGTGGTTTTGCAGAAAACTGCATCCGCGTCTACCAAAAGATGCATATGCATGCTTAAAAGGCGTTTTGGCACAAATCCATGTGCGGGTTCTAAAAAGAGCAGCATTGGCATGCTTTTCACGTCGTTTGGTAGAAATCCACACGCGCGTTCTGCCAAAGCACCATTTGCATGCATATCGTGTGGTTTTGCAGAAAACTGCATTCGCGTCTACCAAAAAGGGCATATGCTTGCTTAAAACGCGTTTTGGCACAAATCCATGTGCAGGTGCGAAAAAGAGCAGCATCGGCATGCTTTCCACGTCGTTTGGTAGAAATCCACACGAGCGTTCTGCCAAAAGCACCATTTGCATGCATATCCTGTGGTTTTGCAGAAAACTGCATCCGCGTCTACCAAAAGATGCATATGCATGCTTAAAAGGCGTTTTGGCACAAATCCATGTGCGGGTTCTAAAAAGAGCAGCATTGGCATGCTTTTCACGTCGTTTGGTAGAAATCCACACGCGCGTTCTGCCAAAAGTACCATTTGCATGCATATCGTGTGGTTTTGCAGAAAACTGCATCCGCGTCTACCAAAACATGCATATGCCTGCTTAAAACGCGTTTTGGCACAAATCCATGTGCGGTTTCTAAAAAGAGCAGCATGCATGCTTTTCACGTGGTTTGGTAGAAATGCACACGTGCGTTCTCCCAAAAGCACCATTTGCATGCATATCGTGTGGTTTTGCAGAAAACTGCATCCGCGTCTACCAAAAGTTGCCTGTTCTTGCTTAAAACGCGTTTTGGCACAAATCTATGTGCAGGTGCTAAAAAGAGCAGCATCGGCATGCTTTTCACGTCGTTTGGTAGAAATCCACACGTGCGTTCTGCCAAAAGCACCATTTGCATGCATATCGTGTGGTTTTGCAGAAAACTGCATCCGCGTCTACCAAAAGGTGCATGTTCTTGCTTAAAACGCGTTTTGGCACAAATCCATGTGCAGGTGCTAAAAAGAGCAGAATCGGCATGCTTTTCACGTCGTTTGGTAGAAATCCACACGCGCGTTCTGCCAACAGAACCATTTGCATGCATATCGTGTGGTTTGGCAGAAAACTGCATCCGCGTCTACCGAAATATGCATATGTATGCTTAAAACGCGTTTTGGCACAAATCCATGTGCGGGTGCTAAAAAGAGCAGCATTGGCATGCTTTTCACGTCGTTTGGTAGAAATCCACACGAGCGTTCTGCCAAATGCACCATTTGCATGCATATCGTGTGGTTTTGCAGAAAACTGCATCCGCGTCTACCAAAAGTTGCATGTTCTTACTTAAAACGCGTTTTGGCACAAATCTATGTGCAGGTGCTAAAAAGAGCAGCATCGGCATGCTTTTCACGTCGTTTGGTAGAAATCCACACGTGCGTTCTGCCAAAAGCACCATTTGCATGCATATCGTGTGGTTTTGCAGAAAACTGCATCCGCGTCTACCAAAAGGTGCATGTTCTTGCTTAAAACGCGTTTTGGCAAAAATCCATGTGCAGGTGCTAAAAAGAGCAGAATCGGCATGCTTTTCACGTCGTTTGGTAGAAATCCACACGCGGTTCTGCCAAAAGCACCATTTGCATGCATATCGTGTGGTTTGGCAGAAAACTGCATCCGCGTCTACCAAAAGATGCATATGTATGCTTAAAACGCGTTTTGGCACAAATCCATGTGCGGGTGCTAAAAAGAGCAGCATTGGCATGCTTTTCACGTCGTTTGGTAGAAATCCACACGAGCGTTCTGCCAAAAGCACCATTTGCATGCATATCGTGTGGTTTTGCAGAAAACTGCATCCGCGTCTACCAAAAGATGCATATGCATGCTTAAAACGCGTTTTGGCACAAATCCATGTGCGGGCTCTAAAAAGAGCAGCATTGGCATGCTTTTCACGTCGTTTGGTAGAAATCCACACGCGCGTTCTGCCAAAAGCACCATTTGCATGCATATCGTGTGGTATTGCAGAAAACTGCATCCGCGTCTACCAAAAAGTGCATGTGCTTGCTTAAAACGCGTTTTGGCACAAATCACTGTGCGGTTTCTAAAAAGAGTAGCATTGGCATGCTTTTCACGTCGTTTGGTAGAAATCCACGCGCGCGTTTTGGCACAAATCCATGTGCGGGTTCTAAAAAGAGCAGCATTGGCATGCTTTTCACGTTGTTTGGTAAAAATCCACACGCGCGTTCTGCCAAAAGTACCATTTGCATGCATATCGTGTGGTTTTGCAGAAAACTGCATCCGCGTCTACCAAAACTGGCATATGCCTGCTTAAAACGCGTTTTGGCACAAATCCATGTGCGGTTTCTAAAAAGAGCAGCATGCATGCTTTTCACGTGGTTTGGTAGAAATGCACACGCGCGTTCTCCCAAAAGCACCATTTGCATGCATATCGTGTGGTTTTGCAGAAAACTGCATCCGCGTCTACCAAAAGTTGCATGTTCTTGCTTAAAACGCGTTTTGGCACAAATCTATGTGCAGGTGCTAAAAAGAGCAGCATCGGCATGCTTTTCACGTCGTTTGGTAGAAATCCACACGTGCGTTCTGCCAAAAGCACCATTTGCATGCATATAGTGTGGTTTTGCAGAAAACTGCATCCGCGTCTACCAAAAGGTGCATGTTCTTGCTTAAAACGCGTTTTGGCACAAATCCATGTGCAGGTGCTAAAAAGAGCAGAATCGGCATGCTTTTCACGTCGTTTGGTAGAAATCCACACGCGCGTTCTGCCAAAAGCACCATTTGCATGCATATCGTGTGGTTTGGCAGAAAACTGCATCCGCGTCTACCAAAAGATGCATATGTATGCTCAAAACGCGTTTTGGCACAAATCCATGTGCGGGTGCTAAAAAGAGCAGCATTGGCATGCTTTTAACGTCGTTTGGTAGAAATCCACACGAGCGTTCTGCCAAAAGCACCATTTGCATGCATATCGTGTGGTTTTGCAGAAAACTGCATCCGCGTCTACCAAAAGATGCATATGCATGCTTAAAACGGGTTTTGGCACAAATCCATGTGCGGGTTCTAAAAAGAGCAGCATCGGCATGCTTTTCACGTCGTTTGGTAGAAGTCCACACGTGCGTTCTGCCAAAAGCACCATTTGCATGCATATCGTGTGGTTTTGCAGAAAACTGCATACGCATCTACCAAAAGGTGCATGTTCTTGCTTAAAACGCGTTTTGGCACAAATCCATGTGCGGGTGCTAAAAAGAGCAGCATTGGCATGCTTTTCACGTCGTTTGGTAGAAATCCACACGAGCGTTCTGCCAAAAGCACCATTTGCATGCATATCGTGTGGTTTTGCAGAAAACTGCATCCGCGTCTACCAAAAGATGCATATGCATGCTTAAAACGCGTTTTGGCACAAATCCATGTGCGGGCTCTAAAAAGAGCAGCATTGGCATGCTTTTCACGTCGTTTGGTAGAAATCCACACGCGCGTTCTGCCAAAAGCACCATTTGCATGCATATCGTGTGGTTTTGCAGAAAACTGCATCCGCGTCTACCAAAGTTGCATATGCATGCTTAAAACGTGTTTTGGCACAAATCCATGTGCGGGTTCTAAAAAGAGCAGCATTGGCATGCTTTTCACGTCGTTTGGTAGAAATCCACACGCGCGTTCTGCCAAAAGCACCATTTGCATGAATATCGTCTGGTTTTGCAGAAAACTGCATCCGCGTCTACCAAAGTTGCATATGCATGCTTAAAACGTGTTTTGGCACAAATCCATGTGCGGGTTCTAAAAAGAGCAGCATTGGCATGCTTTTCACGTCGTTTGGTAGAAATCCACACGCGCGTTCTGCCAAAGCACCATTTGCATGCATATCGTGTGGTTTTGCAGAAAACTGCATCCGCGTCTACCAAAAAGGGCATTTGCTTGCTTAAAACGCGTTTTGGCACAAATCCATGTGCAGGTGCGAAAAAGAGCTGCATCGGCATGCTTTCCACGTCGTTTGGTAGAAATCCACACGCGCGTTCTGCCAAAAGCACCATTTGCATGCATATCCTGTGGTTTTGCAGAAAACTGCATCCGCGTCTACCAAAAGATGCATATGCATGCTTAAAAGGCGTTTTGGCACAAATCCATGTGCGGGTTCTAAAAAGAGCAGCATTGGCGTGCTTTTCACGTCGTTTGGTAGAAATCCACACGCGCGTTCTGCCAAAGCACCATTTGCATGCATATCGTGTGGTTTTGCAGAAAACTGCATTCGCGTCTACCAAAAAGGGCATATGCTTGCTTAAAACGCGTTTTGGCACAAATCCATGTGCAGGTGCGAAAAAGAGCAGCATCGGCATGCTTTCCACGTCGTTTGGTAGAAATCCACACGAGCGTTCTGCCAAAAGCACCATTTGCATGCATATCCTGTGGTTTTGCAGAAACTGCATCCGCGTCTACCAAAAGATGCATATGCATGCTTAAAAGGCGTTTTGGCACAAATCCATGTGCGGGTTCTAAAAAGAGCAGCATTGGCATGCTTTTCACGTCGTTTGGTAGAAATCCACACGCGCGTTCTGCCAAAAGTACCATTTGCATGCATATCGTGTGGTTTTGCAGAAAACTGCATCCGCGTCTACCAAAACATGCATATGCCTGCTTAAAACGCGTTTTGGCACAAATCCATGTGCGGTTTCTAAAAAGAGCAGCATGCATGCTTTTCACGTGGTTTGGTAGAAATGCACACGTGCGTTCTCCCAAAAGCACCATTTGCATGCATATCGTGTGGTTTTGCAGAAAACTGCATCCGCGTCTACCAAAAGTTGCCTGTTCTTGCTTAAAACGCGTTTTGGCACAAATCTATGTGCAGGTGCTAAAAAGAGCAGCATCGGCATGCTTTTCACGTCGTTTGGTAGAAATCCACACGTGCGTTCTGCCAAAAGCACCATTTGCATGCATATCGTGTGGTTTTGCAGAAACTGCATCCGCGTCTACCAAAAGGTGCATGTTCTTGCTTAAAACGCGTTTTGGCACAAATCCATGTGCAGGTGCTAAAAAGAGCAGAATCGGCATGCTTTTCACGTCGTTTGGTAGAAATCCACACGCGCGTTCTGCCAACAGAACCATTTGCATGCATATCGTGTGGTTTGGCAGAAAACTGCATCCGCGTCTACCGAAATATGCATATGTATGCTTTAAAACGCGTTTTGGCACAAATCCATGTGCGGGTGCTAAAAAGAGCAGCATTGGCATGCTTTTCACGTCGTTTGGTAGAAATCCACACGAGCGTTCTGCCAAATGCACCATTTGCATGCATATCGTGTGGTTTTGCAGAAAACTGCATCCGCGTCTACCAAAAGTTGCATGTTCTTACTTAAAACGCGTTTTGGCACAAATCTATGTGCAGGTGCTAAAAAGAGCAGCATCGGCATGCTTTTCACGTCGTTTGGTAGAAATCCACACGTGCGTTCTGCCAAAAGCACCATTTGCATGCATATCGTGTGGTTTTGCAGAAAACTGCATCCGCGTCTACCAAAAGGTGCATGTTCTTGCTTAAAACGCGTTTTGGCAAAAATCCATGTGCAGGTGCTAAAAAGAGCAGAATCGGCATGCTTTTCACGTCGTTTGGTAGAAATCCACACGCGGTTCTGCCAAAAGCACCATTTGCATGCATATCGTGTGGTTTGGCAGAAAACTGCATCCGCGTCTACCAAAAGATGCATATGTATGCTTAAAACGCGTTTTGGCACAAATCCATGTGCGGGTGCTAAAAAGAGCAGCATTGGCATGCTTTTCACGTCGTTTGGTAGAAATCCACACGAGCGTTCTGCCAAAAGCACCATTTGCATGCATATCGTGTGGTTTTGCAGAAAACTGCATCCGCGTCTACCAAAAGATGCATATGCATGCTTAAAACGCGTTTTGGCACAAATCCATGTGCGGGCTCTAAAAAGAGCAGCATTGGCATGCTTTTCACGTCGTTTGGTAGAAATCCACACGCGCGTTCTGCCAAAAGCACCATTTGCATGCATATCGTGTGGTATTGCAGAAAACTGCATCCGCGTCTACCAAAAAGTGCATGTGCTTGCTTAAAACGCGTTTTGGCACAAATCACTGTGCGGTTTCTAAAAAGAGTAGCATTGGCATGCTTTTCACGTCGTTTGGTAGAAATCCACGCGCGCGTTTTGGCACAAATCCATGTGCGGGTTCTAAAAAGAGCAGCATTGGCATGCTTTTCACGTCGTTTGGTAAAAATCCACACGCGCGTTCTGCCAAAAGTACCATTTGCATGCATATCGTGTGGTTTTGCAGAAAACTGCATCCGCGTCTACCAAAACTGGCATATGCCTGCTTAAAACGCGTTTTGGCACAAATCCATGTGCGGTTTCTAAAAAGAGCAGCATGCATGCTTTTCACGTGGTTTGGTAGAAATGCACACGCGCGTTCTCCCAAAAGCACCATTTGCATGCATATCGTGTGGTTTTGCAGAAAACTGCATCCGCGTCTACCAAAAGTTGCATGTTCTTGCTTAAAACGCGTTTTGGCACAAATCTATGTGCAGGTGCTAAAAAGAGCAGCATCGGCATGCTTTTCACGTCGTTTGGTAGAAATCCACACGTGCGTTCTGCCAAAAGCACCATTTGCATGCATATAGTGTGGTTTTGCAGAAAACTGCATCCGCGTCTACCAAAAGGTGCATGTTCTTGCTTAAAACGCGTTTTGGCACAAATCCATGTGCAGGTGCTAAAAAGAGCAGAATCGGCATGCTTTTCACGTCGTTTGGTAGAAATCCACACGCGCGTTCTGCCAAAAGCACCATTTGCATGCATATCGTGTGGTTTGGCAGAAAACTGCATCCGCGTCTACCAAAAGATGCATATGTATGCTCAAAACGCGTTTTGGCACAAATCCATGTGCGGGTGCTAAAAAGAGCAGCATTGGCATGCTTTTAACGTCGTTTGGTAGAAATCCACACGAGCGTTCTGCCAAAAGCACCATTTGCATGCATATCGTGTGGTTTTGCAGAAAACTGCATCCGCGTCTACCAAAAGATGCATATGCATGCTTAAAACGGGTTTTGGCACAAATCCATGTGCGGGTTCTAAAAAGAGCAGCATCGGCATGCTTTTCACGTCGTTTGGTAGAAGTCCACACGTGCGTTCTGCCAAAAGCACCATTTGCATGCATATCGTGTGGTTTTGCAGAAAACTGCATACGCATCTACCAAAAGGTGCATGTTCTTGCTTAAAACGCGTTTTGGCACAAATCCATGTGCGGGTGCTAAAAAGAGCAGCATTGGCATGCTTTTCACGTCGTTTGGTAGAAATCCACACGAGCGTTCTGCCAAAAGCACCATTTGCATGCATATCGTGTGGTTTTGCAGAAAACTGCATCCGCGTCTACCAAAAGATGCATATGCATGCTTAAAACGCGTTTTGGCACAAATCCATGTGCGGGCTCTAAAAAGAGCAGCATTGGCATGCTTTTCACGTCGTTTGGTAGAAATCCACACGCGCGTTCTGCCAAAAGCACCATTTGCATGCATATCGTGTGGTTTTGCAGAAAACTGCATCCGCGTCTACCAAAGTTGCATATGCATGCTTAAAACGTGTTTTGGCACAAATCCATGTGCGGGTTCTAAAAAGAGCAGCATTGGCATGCTTTTCACGTCGTTTGGTAGAAATCCACACGCGCGTTCTGCCAAAAGCACCATTTGCATGAATATCGTCTGGTTTTGCAGAAAACTGCATCCGCGTCTACCAAAGTTGCATATGCATGCTTAAAACGTGTTTTGGCACAAATCCATGTGCGGGTTCTAAAAAGAGCAGCATTGGCATGCTTTTCACGTCGTTTGGTAGAAATCCACACGCGCGTTCTGCCAAAAGCACCATTTGCATGCATATCGTGTGGTTTTGCAGAAAACTGCATCCACGTCTACCAAAAGCTGCATATGTATGCTTAAAACGCGTTTTGGCACAAATCCATGTGCGGGTGCTAAAAAGAGCAGCATTGGCATGCTTTTCACGTCGTTTCGTAGAAATCCACCGGCGCGTTCTGCCAAAAGCACCATTTGCATGCATATCGTGTGGTATTGCAGAAAACTGCATCCGCGTCTACCAAAAAGTGCATGTGCTTGCTTAAAGCGCGTTTTGGCACAAATCACTGTGCGGTTTCTAAAAAGAGGAGCATTGGCATGCTTTTCACGTCGTTTGGTAGAAATCCACGCGCGCGTTCTGCCAAAAGCACCATTTGCATGCATATCGTGTGGTTTTGCAGAAAACTGCATCCGCGTCTACCAAAAGTTGCATATGCATGCTTAAAACGCGTTTTGGCACAAATCCATGTGCGGGTTCTAAAAAGAGCAGCATTGGCATGCTTTTCACGTCGTTTGGTAGAAATCCACACGCGCGTTCCGCCAAAAGCACCATTTGCATGCATATCGTGTGGTTGGGCAGAAAACTGCATCCGCGTCTACCAAAAGATGCATATGTATGCTTAAAACGCGTTTTGGCACAAATCCATGTGCGGGTGCTAAAAAGAGCAGCATTGGCATGCTTTTCACGTCGTTTCGTAGAAATCCACCGGCGCGTTCTGCCAAAAGCACCATTTGCATGCATATCGTGTGGTATTGCAGAAAACTGCATCCGCGTCTACCAAAAAGTGCATGTGCTTGCTTAAAGCGCGTTTTGGCACAAATCACTGTGCGGTTTCTAAAAAGAGGAGCATTGGCATGCTTTTCACGTCGTTTGGTAGAAATCCACGCGCGCGTTCTGCCAAAAGCACCATTTGCATGCATATCGTGTGGTTTTGCAGAAAACTGCATCCGCGTCTACCAAAAGTTGCATATGCATGCTTAAAACGCGTTTTGGCACAAATCCATGTGCGGGTTCTAAAAAGAGCAGCATTGGCATGCTTTTCACGTCGTTTGGTAGAAATCCACCGGCGCGTTCTGCCAAAAGCACCATTTGCATGCATATCGTGTGGTATTGCAGAAAACTGCATCCGCGCCTACCAAAAAGTGCATGTGCTTGCTTAAAGCGCGTTTTGGCACAAATCACTGTGCGGTTTCTAAAAAGAGGAGCATTGGCATGCTTTTCACGTCGTTTGGTAGAAATCCACGCGCGCGTTCTGCCAAAAGCACCATTTGCATGCATATCGTGTGGTTTTGCAGAAAACTGCATCCGCGTCTACCAAAAGTTGCATATGCATGCTTAAAACGCGTTTTGGCACAAATCCATGTGCAGGTTCTAAAAAGAGCAGCATTGGCATGCTTTTCACGTCGTTTGGTAGAAATCCACACGCGCGTTCCGCCAAAAGCACCATTTGCATGCATATCGTGTGGTTGGGCAGAAAACTGCATCCGCGTCTACCAAAAGATGCATATGTATGCTTAAAACGCGTTTTGGCACAAATCCATGTGCGGGTGCTAAAAAGAGCAGCATTGGCATGCTTTTCACGTCGTTTGGTAGAAATCCACACGAGCGTTCTGCCAAAAGCACCATTTGCATGCATATCGTGTGGTTTTGCAGAAAACTGCATCCGCGTCTACCAAAAGATGCATATGCATGCTTAAAACGCGTTTTGGCACAAATCCATGTGCGGGCTCTAAAAAGAGCAGCATTGGCATGCTTTTCACGTCGTTTGGTAGAAATCCACACGCGCGTTCTGCCAAAAGCACCATTTGCATGCATATCGTGTGGTTTTGGAGAAAACTGCATCCACGTCTACCAAAAGATGCATATGCATGCTTAAAACGCGTTTTGGCACAAATCCATGTGCGGGTTTTAAAAAGAGCAGCATTGGCATGCTTTTCACGTCGTTTGGTAGAAATCCACAGGCACGTTCTGCCAAAAGCACCATTTGCATGCATATCGTGTGGTTTTGCAGAAAACTGCATCCGCGTCTACCAAAAGATGCATATGTCTGCTTAAAACGCGTTTTGGCACAAATCCATGTGCGGTTTCTAAAAAGAGCAGCATTGGCATGCTTTTCACGTGGTTTCGTAGAAATCCACACGCGCGTTTTGCCAAAAGCACCATTTGCATGCATATCGTGTGGTTTTGCAGAAAACTGCATCCGCGTCTACCAAAAAGGGCATATGCTTGCTTAAAACGCGTTTTGGCACAAATCCATGTGCAGGTGCGAAAAAGAAAAGCATCGGCATACTTTCCACGTCGTTTGGTAGAAATCCACACGCGCGTTCTGCCAAAAGCACCATTTGCATGCATATCCTGTGGTTTTGCAGAAAACTGCATCCGCGTCTACCAAAAGATGCATATGCATGCTTAAAAGGCGTTTTGGCACAAATCCATGTGCGGGTTCTAAAAAGAGCAGCATTGGCATGCTCTTCACGTCGTTTGGTAGAAATCCACACGAGCGTTCTGCCAAAAGTACCATTTGCATGCATATCGTGTGGTTTTGCAGAAAACTGCATCCGCGTCTACCAAAACATGCATATACCTGCTTAAAACGCGTTTTGGCACAAATCCATGTGCGGTTTCTAAAAAGAGCAGCATGCATGCTTTTCACGTGGTTTGGTAGAAATGCACACGCGCGTTCTCCCAAAAGCACCATTTGCATGCATATCGTGTGGTTTTGCAGAAAACTGCATCCGCGTATACCAAAAGTTGCCTGTTCTTGCTTAAAACGCGTTTTGGCACAAATCTATGTGCAGGTGCTAAAAAGAGCAGCATCGGCATGCTTTTCACGTCGTTTGGTAGAAATCCACACGTGCGTTCTGCCAAAAGCACCATTTGCATGCATATCGTGTGGTTTTGCAGAAAACTGCATCCGCGTCTACCAAAAGGTGCATGTTCTTGCTTAAAACGCGTTTTGGCACAAATCCATGTGCAGGTGCTAAAAAGAGCAGAATCGGCATGCTTTTCACGTCGTTTGGTAGAAATCCACACGCGCGTTCTGCCAACAGCACCATTTGCATGCATATCGTGTGGTTTGGCAGAAAACTGCATCCGCGTCTACCGAAATATGCATATGTATGCTTAAAACGCGTTTTGGCACAAATCCATGTGCGGGTGCTAAAAAGAGCAGCATTGGCATGCTTTTCACGTCGTTTGGTAGAAATCCACACGAGCGTTCTGCCAAATGCACCATTTGCATGCATATCGTGTGGTTTTGCAGAAAATTGCATCCGCGTCTACCAAAAGTTGCATGTTCTTACTTAAAACGCGTTTTGGCAAAAATCTATGTGCAGGTGCTAAAAAGAGCAGCATCGGCATGCTTTTCACGTCGTTTGGTAGAAATCCACACGTGCGTTCTGCCAAAAGCACCATTTGCATGCATATCGTGTGGTTTTGCAGAAAACTGCATCCGCGTCTACCAAAAGGTGCATGTTCTTGCTTAAAACGCGTTTTGGCAGAAATCCATGTGCAGGTGCTAAAAAGAGCAGAATCGGCATGCTTTTCACGTCGTTTGGTAGAAATCCACACGCGCGTTCTGCCAAAAGCACCATTTGCATGCATATCGTGTGGTTTGGCAGAAAACTGCATCCGCGTCTACCAAAAGATGCATATGTATGCTTAAAACGCGTTTTGGCACAAATCCATGTGCGGGTGCTAAAAAGAGCAGCATTGGCATGCTTTTCACGTCGTTTGGTAGAAATCCACACGAGCGTTCTGCCAAAAGCACCATTTGCATGCATACCGTGTGGTTTTGCAGAAAACTGCATCCGCGTTTACCAAAAGATGCATATGCATGCTTAAAACGGGTTTTGGCACAAATCCATGTGCGGGTTCTAAAAAGAGCAGCATCGGCATGCTTTTCACGTCGTTTGGTAGAAGTCCACAAGTGCGTTCTGCCAAAAGCACCATTTGCATGCATATCGTGTGGTTTTGCAGAAAACTGCATCCGCATCTACCAAAAGGTGCATGTTCTTGCTTAAAACGCGTTTTGGCACAAATCCATGTGCGGGTGCTAAAAAGAGCAGCATTGGCATGCTTTTCACGTTGTTTGGTAGAAATCCACACGAGCGTTCTGCCAAAAGCACCATTTGCATGCATATCGTGTGGTTTTGCAGAAAACTGCATCCGCGTCTACCAAAAGATGCATATGCATGCTTAAAACGCGTTTTGGCACAAATCCATGTGCGGGCTCTAAAAAGAGCAGCACTGGCATGCTTTTCACGTCGTTTGGTAGAAATCCACACGCGCGTTCTGCCAAAAGCACCATTTGCATGCATATCGTGTGGTATTGCAGAAAACTGCATCCGCGTCTACCAAAAAGTGCATGTGCTTGCTTAAAACGCGTTTTGGCACAAATCACTGTGCGGTTTCTAAAAAGAGTAGCATTGGCATGCTTTTCACGTCGTTTGGTAGAAATCCACGCGCGCGTTCTGCCAAAAGCACCATTTGCATGCATATCGTGTGGTTTTGCAGAAAACTGCATCCGCGTCTACCAAAAGTTGCATATGCATGCTTAAAACGCGTTTTGGCACAAATCCATGTGCGGGTTCTAAAAAGAGCAGCATTGGCATGCTTTTCACGTCGTTTGGTAGAAATCCACACGCGCGTTCCGCCAAAAGCACCATTTGCATGCATATCGTGTGGTTTTGCAGAAAACTGCATCCGCGTCTACCAAAAGATGCATATGCATGCTTAAAACGCGTTTTGGCACAAATCCATGTGCGGGTTCTAAAAAGAGCAGCATTGGCATGCTTTTCACGTCGTTTTGTAGAAATCCACACGCGCGTTCTGCCAAAAGCACCATTTGCATGCATATCGTGTGGTTTTGCAGAAAACTGCATCCGCGTCTACCAAAAAGTGCATGTGCTTGCTTAAAACGCGTTTTGGCACAAATCCATGTGCAGGTGCGAAAAAGAGCAGCATCGGTGTGCTTTTCACGTCGTTTGGTAGAAATCCACACGCGCGTTCTGCCAAAAGCACCATTTGCATGCATATCGTGTGGTTTTGCAGAAAACTGCATTCGCGTCTACCAAAAGATGCATATGCATGCTTAAAACGCGTTTTGGCGCAAGACCATGTGCGGGTTCTAAAAAGAGCAGCATTGGCATGCTTTTCACGTCGTTTGGTAGAAATCCACATGCGCGTTCTGCCAAAAGCACCATTTGCATGCATATCGTGTGGTTTTGCAGAAAACTGCATCCGCGTCTAGCAAAAGTTGCATATGCATGCTTAAAACGTGTTTTGGCACAAATCCATATGCGGGTTCTAAAAAGAGCAGCATTGGCATGCTTTTCACGTCGTTTGGTAGAAATCCACACGCGCGTTCTACCAAAAGCACCATTTGCGTGCATATCGTGTGGTTTTGCAGAAAACTGCATCCGCGTCTACCGAAAGATGCATATGCATGCTTAAAACGGGTTTTGGCACAAATCCATGTGCGGGTGCTAAAAAGATCAGCATGGGCATGCTTTTCACGTCGTTTGGTAGAAATCCACACGCGCGTTCTGCCAAAAGCACCATTTGTATGCATATCGTGTGGTTTTGCAGAAAACTGCATCCGCGTCTACCAAAAGTTTCATATGCATGCTTTAAACGCGTTTTGGCAGAAATCCATGTGCGGGTTCTAAAAAGAGCAGCATTGGCATGCTTTTCACGTCGTTTGGTAGAAATCCACACGCGCGTTCTGCCAAAAGCACCATTTGCAAGCAAATCGTGTGGTTTTGCAGAAAACTGCATCCGCGTCTACCAAAAGTTGCGTATGCATGCTTAAAACGCGTTTTGGCACAAATCCATGTGCGGGTTCTAAAAAGAGCAGCATTGGCATGCTTTTCACGTCGTTTGGTAGAAATCCACACGCGCGTTCTGTCAAAAGCACCATTTGCATGCATATCGTGTGGTTTTGCAGAAAACTGCATCCGCGTCTACCAAAAGTTGCATATGCATGCTTAAAACGCGTTTTGGGACAAATACATGTGCGGGTTCTAAAAAGAGCAGCATTGGCATGCTTTTCACGTCGTTTGGTAGAAATCCACACGCGCGTTCAGCAAAAAGCACCATTTGCATGCATATCGTGTGGTTTTGCAGAAAACTGCATTCGCGTCTACCAAAAGATGCATATGCATGCTTAAAACGGGTTTTGGCACAAATCCATGTGCGGGTGCTAAAAAGAGCAGCATGGGCATGCTTTTCACGTCGTTTGGTAGACATCCACACGCGCGTTCTGCCAAAAGAACCATTTGCATTCATATCGTGTGGTTTTGCAGAAAACTGCATCCACGTCTACCAAAAGTTGCATATGAATGCTTAAAACGCGTTTTGGCACAAATCCATGTGAGGGTTCTAAAAAGAGCAGCATTGGCATGCTTTTCACGTCGTTTGGTAGAAATCCACAGGCGCGTTCTGCCAAAAGCACCATTTGCATGCATATCGTGTGGTATTGCAGAAAACTGCATCCGCGTCTACCAAAAAGTGCATGTGCTTGCTTGAAGCGCGTTTTGGCACAAATCACTGTGCGGTTTCTAAAAAGAGCAGCATTGGCATGCTTTTCACGTCGTTTGGTAGAAATCCACGCGCGCGTTCTGCCAAAAGCACCATTTGCATGCATATCGTGTGGTTTTGCAGAAAACTGCATCCGCGTCTACCAAAAGTTGCATATGCATGCTTAAAACGCGTTTTGGCACAAATCCATGTGCGGGTTCTAAAAAGAGCAGCATTGGCATGCTTTTCACGTCGTTTTGTAGAAATCCACACGCGCGTTCTGCCAAAAGCACCATTTGCATGCATATCGTGTGGTTTTGCAGAAAACTGCATCCGCGTCTAGCAAAAGTTGCATATGCATGCTTAAAACGTGTTTTGGCACAAATCCATATGCGGGTTCTAAAAAGAGCAGCATTGGCATGCTTTTCACGTCGTTTGGTAGAAATCCACACGCGCGTTCTACCAAAAGCACCATTTGCGTGCATATCGTGTGGTTTTGCAGAAAACTGCATCCGCGTCTACCGAAAGATGCATATGCATGCTTAAAACGGGTTTTGGCACAAATCCATGTGCGGGTGCTAAAAAGATCAGCATGGGCATGCTTTTCACGTCGTTTGGTAGAAATCCACACGCGCGTTCTGCCAAAAGCACCATTTGTATGCATATCGTGTGGTTTTGCAGAAAACTGCATCCGCGTCTACCAAAAGTTTCATATGCATGCTTTAAACGCGTTTTGGCAGAAATCCATGTGCGGGTTCTAAAAAGAGCAGCATTGGCATGCTTTTCACGTCGTTTGGTAGAAATCCACACGCGCGTTCTGCCAAAAGCACCATTTGCAAGCAAATCGTGTGGTTTTGCAGAAAACTGCATCTGCGTCTACCAAAAGTTGCGTATGCATGCTTAAAACGCGTTTTGGCACAAATCCATGTGCGGGTTCTAAAAAGAGCAGCATTGGCATGCTTTTCACGTCGTTTGGTAGAAATCCACACGCGCGTTCTGCCAAAAGCACCATTTGCATTCATATCGTGTGGTTTTGCAGAAAACTGCATCCACGTCTACCAAAAGTTGCATATGAATGCTTAAAACGCGTTTTGGCACAAATCCATGTGAGGGTTCTAAAAAGAGCAGCATTGGCATGCTTTTCACGTCGTTTGGTAGAAATCCACACGCGCGTTCTGCCAAAAGCACCATTTGCATGCATATCGTGTGGTATTGCAGAAAACTGCATCCGCGTCTACCAAAAAGTGCATGTGCTTGCTTAAAACGCGTTTTGGCACAAATCCATGTGCGGGTTCTAAAAAGAGCAGCATTGGCATGCTTTTCACGTCGTTTTGTAGAAATCCACACGCGCGTTCTGCCAAAAGCACCATTTGCATGCATATCGTGTGGTTTTGCAGAAAACTGCATTCGCGTCTACCAAAAGATGCATATGCATGCTTAAAACGCGTTTTGGCACAAGACCATGTGCGGGTTCTAAAAAGAGCAGCATTGGCATGCTTTTCGCGTCGTTTGGTGGAAATCCACACGCGCGTTCTGCCAAAAGCACCATTTGCATGCATATCGTGTGGTTCTGCAGAAAACTGCATCCGCGTCTAGCAAAAGTTGCATATGCATGCTTAAAACGTGTTTTGGCACAAATCCATATGCGGGTTCTAAAAAGAGCAGCATTGGCATGCTTTTCACGTCGTTTGGTAGAAATCCACACGCGCATTCTACCAAAAGCACCATTTGCGTGCATATCGTGTGGTTTTGCAGAAAACTGCATCCGCGTCGACCAAAAGTTGCATATGCATGCTTAAAACGCGTTTTGGGACAAATCCCTGTGCGGGTTCTAAAAAGAGCAGCATTGGCATGCTTTTCACGTCGTTTGGTAGAAATCCACACGCGCGTTCTGCCAAAAGCACCATTTGCATGCATATCATGTGGTTTTGCAGAAAACTGCATCCGCGTCTACCGAAAGATGCATATGCATGCTTAAAACGGGTTTTGGCACAAATCCATGTGCGGGTGCTAAAAAGATCAGCATGGGCACGCTTTTCACGTCGTTTGGTAGAAATCCACACGCGCGTTCTGCCAAAAGCACCATTTGCATGCATATCGTGTGGTTTTGCAGAAAACTGCATCCGCGTCTACCAAAAGTTTCATATGCATGCTTTAAACGCGTTTTGGCAGAAATCCATGTGCGGGTTCTAAAAAGAGCAGCATTGGCATGCTTTTCACGTCGTTTGGTAGAAATCCACACGCGCGTTCTGCCAAAAGCACCATTTGCATGCATATCGTGTGGTTTTGCAGAAAGCTGCATCCGCGTCTACCAAAGTTGCATATGCATGCTTAAAACGCGTTTTGGCACAAATCCATGTGCGGGTTCTAAAAAGAGCAGCATTGGCATGCTTTTCACGTCGTTTGGTAGAAATCCACACGCGCGTTCTGCCAAAAGCACCATTTGCAAGCAAATCGTGTGGTTTTGCAGAAAACTGCATCCGCGTCTACCAAAAGTTGCGTATGCATGCTTAAAACGCGTTTTGGCACAAATACATGTGCGGGTTCTAAAAAGAGCAGCATTGGCATGCTTTTCACGTCGTTTGGTAGAAATCCACACGCGCGTTCTGCCAAAAGCACCATTTGCATGCATATCGTGTGGTATTGCAGAAAACTGCATCCGCGTCTACCAAAAAGTGCATGTGCTTGCTTAAAACGCGTTTTGGCACAAATCCATGTGCGGGTTCTAAAAAGAGCAGCATTGGCATGCTTTTCACGTCGTTTTGTAGAAATCCACACGCGCGTTCTGCCAAAAGCACCATTTGCATGCATATCGTGTGGTTTTGCAGAAAACTGCATCCGCGTCTACCAAAAAGTGCAAGTGCTTGCTTAAAACGCGTTTTGGCACAAATCCATGTGCAGGTGCGAAAAAGAGCAGCATCGGTGTGCTTTTCACGTCGTTTGGTAGAAATCCACACGCGCGTTCTGCCAAAATCACCATTTGCATGCATATCGTGTGGTTTTGCAGAAAACTGCATTCGCGTCTACCAAAAGATGCATATGCATGCTTAAAACGCGTTTTGGCACAAGACGATGTGCGGGTTCTAAAAAGAGCAGCATTGGCATGCTTTTCGCGTCGTTTGGTAGAAATCCACACGCGCGTTCTGCCAAAAGCACCATTTGCATGCATATCGTGTGGTTCTGCAGAAAACTGCATCCGCGTCTAGCAAAAGTTGCATATGCATGCTTAAAACGTGTTTTGGCACAAATCCATATGCGGGTTCTAAAAAGAGCAGCATTGGCATGCTTTTCACGTCGTTCTGTAGAAATCCACACGCGCATTCTACCAAAAGCACCATTTGCGTGCATATCGTGTGGTTTTGCAGAAAACTGCATCCGCGTCGACCAAAAGTTGCATATGCATGCTTAAAACGCGTTTTGGCACAAATCCATGTGCGGGTTCTAAAAAGAGCAGCATTGGCATGCTTTTCACGTCGTTTGGTAGAAATCCACACGCGCGTTCTGCCAAAAGCACCATTTGCAAGCAAATCGTGTGGTTTTGCAGAAAACTGCATCCGCGTCTACCAAAAAGTGCAAGTGCTTGCTTAAAACGCGTTTTGGCACAAATCCATGTGCAGGTGCGAAAAAGAGCAGCATCGGTGTGCTTTTCACGTCGTTTGGTAGAAATCCACACGCGCGTTCTGCCAAAATCACCATTTGCATGCATATCGTGTGGTTTTGCAGAAAACTGCATTCGCGTCTACCAAAAGATGCATATGCATGCTTAAAACGCGTTTTGGCACAAGACGATGTGCGGGTTCTAAAAAGAGCAGCATTGGCATGCTTTTCGCGTCGTTTGGTAGAAATCCACACGCGCGTTCTGCCAAAAGCACCATTTGCATGCATATCGTGTGGTTCTGCAGAAAACTGCATCCGCGTCTAGCAAAAGTTGCATATGCATGCTTAAAACGTGTTTTGGCACAAATCCATATGCGGGTTCTAAAAAGAGCAGCATTGGCATGCTTTTCACGTCGTTCTGTAGAAATCCACACGCGCATTCTACCAAAAGCACCATTTGCGTGCATATCGTGTGGTTTTGCAGAAAACTGCATCCGCATCTACCAAAAGGTGCATGTTCTTGCTTAAAACGCGTTTTGGCACAAATCCATGTGCGGGTGCTAAAAAGAGCAGCATTGGCATGCTTTTCACGTTGTTTGGTAGAAATCCACACGAGCGTTCTGCCAAAAGCACCATTTGCATGCATATCGTGTGGTTTTGCAGAAAACTGCATCCGCGTCTACCAAAAGATGCATATGCATGCTTAAAACGCGTTTTGGCACAAATCCATGTGCGGGCTCTAAAAAGAGCAGCACTGGCATGCTTTTCACGTCGTTTGGTAGAAATCCACACGCGCGTTCTGCCAAAAGCACCATTTGCATGCATATCGTGTGGTATTGCAGAAAACTGCATCCGCGTCTACCAAAAAGTGCATGTGCTTGCTTAAAACGCGTTTTGGCACAAATCACTGTGCGGTTTCTAAAAAGAGTAGCATTGGCATGCTTTTCACGTCGTTTGGTAGAAATCCACGCGCGCGTTCTGCCAAAAGCACCATTTGCATGCATATCGTGTGGTTTTGCAGAAAACTGCATCCGCGTCTACCAAAAGTTGCATATGCATGCTTAAAACGCGTTTTGGCACAAATCCATGTGCGGGTTCTAAAAAGAGCAGCATTGGCATGCTTTTCACGTCGTTTGGTAGAAATCCACACGCGCGTTCCGCCAAAAGCACCATTTGCATGCATATCGTGTGGTTTTGCAGAAAACTGCATCCGCGTCTACCAAAAGATGCATATGCATGCTTAAAACGCGTTTTGGCACAAATCCATGTGCGGGTTCTAAAAAGAGCAGCATTGGCATGCTTTTCACGTCGTTTTGTAGAAATCCACACGCGCGTTCTGCCAAAAGCACCATTTGCATGCATATCGTGTGGTTTTGCAGAAAACTGCATCCGCGTCTACCAAAAAGTGCATGTGCTTGCTTAAAACGCGTTTTGGCACAAATCCATGTGCAGGTGCGAAAAAGAGCAGCATCGGTGTGCTTTTCACGTCGTTTGGTAGAAATCCACACGCGCGTTCTGCCAAAAGCACCATTTGCATGCATATCGTGTGGTTTTGCAGAAAACTGCATTCGCGTCTACCAAAAGATGCATATGCATGCTTAAAACGCGTTTTGGCGCAAGACCATGTGCGGGTTCTAAAAAGAGCAGCATTGGCATGCTTTTCACGTCGTTTGGTAGAAATCCACATGCGCGTTCTGCCAAAAGCACCATTTGCATGCATATCGTGTGGTTTTGCAGAAAACTGCATCCGCGTCTAGCAAAAGTTGCATATGCATGCTTAAAACGTGTTTTGGCACAAATCCATATGCGGGTTCTAAAAAGAGCAGCATTGGCATGCTTTTCACGTCGTTTGGTAGAAATCCACACGCGCGTTCTACCAAAAGCACCATTTGCGTGCATATCGTGTGGTTTTGCAGAAAACTGCATCCGCGTCTACCGAAAGATGCATATGCATGCTTAAAACGGGTTTTGGCACAAATCCATGTGCGGGTGCTAAAAAGATCAGCATGGGCATGCTTTTCACGTCGTTTGGTAGAAATCCACACGCGCGTTCTGCCAAAAGCACCATTTGTATGCATATCGTGTGGTTTTGCAGAAAACTGCATCCGCGTCTACCAAAAGTTTCATATGCATGCTTTAAACGCGTTTTGGCAGAAATCCATGTGCGGGTTCTAAAAAGAGCAGCATTGGCATGCTTTTCACGTCGTTTGGTAGAAATCCACACGCGCGTTCTGCCAAAAGCACCATTTGCAAGCAAATCGTGTGGTTTTGCAGAAAACTGCATCCGCGTCTACCAAAAGTTGCGTATGCATGCTTAAAACGCGTTTTGGCACAAATCCATGTGCGGGTTCTAAAAAGAGCAGCATTGGCATGCTTTTCACGTCGTTTGGTAGAAATCCACACGCGCGTTCTGTCAAAAGCACCATTTGCATGCATATCGTGTGGTTTTGCAGAAAACTGCATCCGCGTCTACCAAAAGTTGCATATGCATGCTTAAAACGCGTTTTGGGACAAATACATGTGCGGGTTCTAAAAAGAGCAGCATTGGCATGCTTTTCACGTCGTTTGGTAGAAATCCACACGCGCGTTCAGCAAAAAGCACCATTTGCATGCATATCGTGTGGTTTTGCAGAAAACTGCATTCGCGTCTACCAAAAGATGCATATGCATGCTTAAAACGGGTTTTGGCACAAATCCATGTGCGGGTGCTAAAAAGAGCAGCATGGGCATGCTTTTCACGTCGTTTGGTAGACATCCACACGCGCGTTCTGCCAAAAGAACCATTTGCATTCATATCGTGTGGTTTTGCAGAAAACTGCATCCACGTCTACCAAAAGTTGCATATGAATGCTTAAAACGCGTTTTGGCACAAATCCATGTGAGGGTTCTAAAAAGAGCAGCATTGGCATGCTTTTCACGTCGTTTGGTAGAAATCCACAGGCGCGTTCTGCCAAAAGCACCATTTGCATGCATATCGTGTGGTATTGCAGAAAACTGCATCCGCGTCTACCAAAAAGTGCATGTGCTTGCTTGAAGCGCGTTTTGGCACAAATCACTGTGCGGTTTCTAAAAAGAGCAGCATTGGCATGCTTTTCACGTCGTTTGGTAGAAATCCACGCGCGCGTTCTGCCAAAAGCACCATTTGCATGCATATCGTGTGGTTTTGCAGAAAACTGCATCCGCGTCTACCAAAAGTTGCATATGCATGCTTAAAACGCGTTTTGGCACAAATCCATGTGCGGGTTCTAAAAAGAGCAGCATTGGCATGCTTTTCACGTCGTTTTGTAGAAATCCACACGCGCGTTCTGCCAAAAGCACCATTTGCATGCATATCGTGTGGTTTTGCAGAAAACTGCATCCGCGTCTAGCAAAAGTTGCATATGCATGCTTAAAACGTGTTTTGGCACAAATCCATATGCGGGTTCTAAAAAGAGCAGCATTGGCATGCTTTTCACGTCGTTTGGTAGAAATCCACACGCGCGTTCTACCAAAAGCACCATTTGCGTGCATATCGTGTGGTTTTGCAGAAAACTGCATCCGCGTCTACCGAAAGATGCATATGCATGCTTAAAACGGGTTTTGGCACAAATCCATGTGCGGGTGCTAAAAAGATCAGCATGGGCATGCTTTTCACGTCGTTTGGTAGAAATCCACACGCGCGTTCTGCCAAAAGCACCATTTGTATGCATATCGTGTGGTTTTGCAGAAAACTGCATCCGCGTCTACCAAAAGTTTCATATGCATGCTTTAAACGCGTTTTGGCAGAAATCCATGTGCGGGTTCTAAAAAGAGCAGCATTGGCATGCTTTTCACGTCGTTTGGTAGAAATCCACACGCGCGTTCTGCCAAAAGCACCATTTGCAAGCAAATCGTGTGGTTTTGCAGAAAACTGCATCTGCGTCTACCAAAAGTTGCGTATGCATGCTTAAAACGCGTTTTGGCACAAATCCATGTGCGGGTTCTAAAAAGAGCAGCATTGGCATGCTTTTCACGTCGTTTGGTAGAAATCCACACGCGCGTTCTGCCAAAAGCACCATTTGCATTCATATCGTGTGGTTTTGCAGAAAACTGCATCCACGTCTACCAAAAGTTGCATATGAATGCTTAAAACGCGTTTTGGCACAAATCCATGTGAGGGTTCTAAAAAGAGCAGCATTGGCATGCTTTTCACGTCGTTTGGTAGAAATCCACACGCGCGTTCTGCCAAAAGCACCATTTGCATGCATATCGTGTGGTATTGCAGAAAACTGCATCCGCGTCTACCAAAAAGTGCATGTGCTTGCTTAAAACGCGTTTTGGCACAAATCCATGTGCGGGTTCTAAAAAGAGCAGCATTGGCATGCTTTTCACGTCGTTTTGTAGAAATCCACACGCGCGTTCTGCCAAAAGCACCATTTGCATGCATATCGTGTGGTTTTGCAGAAAACTGCATTCGCGTCTACCAAAAGATGCATATGCATGCTTAAAACGCGTTTTGGCACAAGACCATGTGCGGGTTCTAAAAAGAGCAGCATTGGCATGCTTTTCGCGTCGTTTGGTGGAAATCCACACGCGCGTTCTGCCAAAAGCACCATTTGCATGCATATCGTGTGGTTCTGCAGAAAACTGCATCCGCGTCTAGCAAAAGTTGCATATGCATGCTTAAAACGTGTTTTGGCACAAATCCATATGCGGGTTCTAAAAAGAGCAGCATTGGCATGCTTTTCACGTCGTTTGGTAGAAATCCACACGCGCATTCTACCAAAAGCACCATTTGCGTGCATATCGTGTGGTTTTGCAGAAAACTGCATCCGCGTCGACCAAAAGTTGCATATGCATGCTTAAAACGCGTTTTGGGACAAATCCCTGTGCGGGTTCTAAAAAGAGCAGCATTGGCATGCTTTTCACGTCGTTTGGTAGAAATCCACACGCGCGTTCTGCCAAAAGCACCATTTGCATGCATATCATGTGGTTTTGCAGAAAACTGCATCCGCGTCTACCGAAAGATGCATATGCATGCTTAAAACGGGTTTTGGCACAAATCCATGTGCGGGTGCTAAAAAGATCAGCATGGGCACGCTTTTCACGTCGTTTGGTAGAAATCCACACGCGCGTTCTGCCAAAAGCACCATTTGCATGCATATCGTGTGGTTTTGCAGAAAACTGCATCCGCGTCTACCAAAAGTTTCATATGCATGCTTTAAACGCGTTTTGGCAGAAATCCATGTGCGGGTTCTAAAAAGAGCAGCATTGGCATGCTTTTCACGTCGTTTGGTAGAAATCCACACGCGCGTTCTGCCAAAAGCACCATTTGCATGCATATCGTGTGGTTTTGCAGAAAGCTGCATCCGCGTCTACCAAAGTTGCATATGCATGCTTAAAACGCGTTTTGGCACAAATCCATGTGCGGGTTCTAAAAAGAGCAGCATTGGCATGCTTTTCACGTCGTTTGGTAGAAATCCACACGCGCGTTCTGCCAAAAGCACCATTTGCAAGCAAATCGTGTGGTTTTGCAGAAAACTGCATCCGCGTCTACCAAAAGTTGCGTATGCATGCTTAAAACGCGTTTTGGCACAAATACATGTGCGGGTTCTAAAAAGAGCAGCATTGGCATGCTTTTCACGTCGTTTGGTAGAAATCCACACGCGCGTTCTGCCAAAAGCACCATTTGCATGCATATCGTGTGGTATTGCAGAAAACTGCATCCGCGTCTACCAAAAAGTGCATGTGCTTGCTTAAAACGCGTTTTGGCACAAATCCATGTGCGGGTTCTAAAAAGAGCAGCATTGGCATGCTTTTCACGTCGTTTTGTAGAAATCCACACGCGCGTTCTGCCAAAAGCACCATTTGCATGCATATCGTGTGGTTTTGCAGAAAACTGCATCCGCGTCTACCAAAAAGTGCAAGTGCTTGCTTAAAACGCGTTTTGGCACAAATCCATGTGCAGGTGCGAAAAAGAGCAGCATCGGTGTGCTTTTCACGTCGTTTGGTAGAAATCCACACGCGCGTTCTGCCAAAATCACCATTTGCATGCATATCGTGTGGTTTTGCAGAAAACTGCATTCGCGTCTACCAAAAGATGCATATGCATGCTTAAAACGCGTTTTGGCACAAGACGATGTGCGGGTTCTAAAAAGAGCAGCATTGGCATGCTTTTCGCGTCGTTTGGTAGAAATCCACACGCGCGTTCTGCCAAAAGCACCATTTGCATGCATATCGTGTGGTTCTGCAGAAAACTGCATCCGCGTCTAGCAAAAGTTGCATATGCATGCTTAAAACGTGTTTTGGCACAAATCCATATGCGGGTTCTAAAAAGAGCAGCATTGGCATGCTTTTCACGTCGTTCTGTAGAAATCCACACGCGCATTCTACCAAAAGCACCATTTGCGTGCATATCGTGTGGTTTTGCAGAAAACTGCATCCGCGTCGACCAAAAGTTGCATATGCATGCTTAAAACGCGTTTTGGCACAAATCCATGTGCGGGTTCTAAAAAGAGCAGCATTGGCATGCTTTTCACGTCGTTTGGTAGAAATCCACACGCGCGTTCTGCCAAAAGCACCATTTGCAAGCAAATCGTGTGGTTTTGCAGAAAACTGCATCCGCGTCTACCAAAAGTTGCGTATGCATGCTTAAAACGCGTTTTGGCACAAATCCATGTGCGGGTTCTAAAAAGAGCAGCATTGGCATGCTTTTCACGTCGTTTGGTAGAAATCCGCACGCGCGTTCTGCCAAAAGCACCATTTGCATGCATATCGTGTGGTTTTGCAGAAAACTGCATCCGCGTCTACCAAAAGTTGCATATGCATGCTTAAAACGCGTTTTGGGACAAATACATGTGCGGGTTCTAAAAAGAGCAGCATTGGCATGCTTTTCACGTCGTTTGGTAGAAATCCACACGCGCGTTCAGCAAAAAGCACCATTTGCATGCATATCGTGTGGTTTTGCAGAAAACTGCATTCGCGTCTACCAAAAGATGCATATGCATGCTTAAAACGGGTTTTGGCACAAATCCATGTGCGGGTGCTAAAAAGAGCAGCATGGGCATGCTTTTCACGTCGTTTGGTAGAAATCCACACGCGCGTTCTGCCAAAAGCACCACTTGCATTCATATCGTGTGGTTTTGCAGAAAACTGCATCCACGTCTACCAAAAGTTGCATATGAATGCTTAAAACGCGTTTTGGCACAAATCCATGTGAGGGTTCTAAAAAGAGCAGCATTGTCATGCTTTTCACGTCGTTTGGTAGAAATCCACACGAGCGTTCTGCCAAAAGCACCATTTGCATGCAGATCGTGTGGTTTTGCAGAAAACTGCATCCGCGTCTACCAAAAGTTGCATATGCATGCTTAAAACGCGTTTTGGCACAAATCCATGTGCGGGTTCTAAAAAGAGCAGCATTGGCATGCTTTTCACGTCGTTTGGTAGAAATCCACAGGCGCGTTCTGCCAAAAGCACCATTTGCATGCATATCGTGTGGTATTGCAGAAAACTGCATCCGCGTCTACCAAAAAGTGCATGTGCTTGCTTAAAGCGCGTTTTGGCACAAATCACTGTGCGGTTTCTAAAAAGAGCAGCATTGGCATGCTTTTCACGTCGTTTGGTAGAAATCCACGCGCGCGTTCTGCCAAAAGCGACATTTGCATGCATATCGTGTGGTTTTGCAGAAAACTGCATCCGCGTCTACCAAAAGTTGCATATGCATGCTTAAAACGCGTTTTGGCACAAATCCATGTGCGGGTTCTAAAAAGAGCAGCATTGGCATGCTTTTCACGTCGTTTGGTAGAAATCCACACGCGCGTTCCGCCAAAAGCACCATTTGCATGCCTATCGTGTGGTTTGGCAGAAAACTGCATCCGCGTCTACCAAAAGATGCATATGTATGCTTAAAACGCGTTTTGGCACAAATCCATGTGCGGGTGCTAAAAAGAGCAGCATTGGCATGCTTTTCACGTCGTTTGGTAGAAATCCACACGAGCGTTCTGCAAAAGCACCATTTGCATGCAGATCGTGTGGTTTTGCAGAAAACTGCATCCGCGTCTACCAAAAGATGCATATGCATGCTTAAAACGCGTTTTGGCACAAATCCATGTGCGGGCTCTAAAAAGAGCAGCATTGGCATGCTTTTCACGTCGTTTGGTAGAAATCCACACGCGCGTTCTGCCAAAAGCACCATTTGCATGCATATCGTGTGGTATTGCAGAAAACTGCATCCGCGTCTACCAAAAAGTGCATGTGCTTGCTTAAAACGCGTTTTGGCACAAATCACTGTGCGGTTTCTAAAAAGAGCAGCATTGGCATGCTTTTCACGTCGTTTGGTAGAAATCCACGCGCGCGTTCTGCCAAAAGCACCATTTGCATGCATATTGTCACGTGGTGGTGACGTTGAATAAGACAGTAGCAATACTGTGAACAAGAAAACTAACTTTTATTGTGCGAACCTGTGCCCACAAAACAGGCTACACTTATAGCGCTAAGATAGCGGCGAACACGCTCGGCGATCGTCGAAAATCTGATCAGCGGGTCAAGCGCGTCGGCTTTTGTAGATCAGTCATCGAATGTTCCAGATTAACTGATGGGACCCGCGTGTCTTCCACAAAGTTCTACACCATTCGTGTCACGCGATGAAATCTGATAACACAAGGTTCGGCGACAACAGACACGCGGATAGAAGCGTCGATAACTTTCCAGAAACGTCGGATACATGCAGGCGCGTCCCTCGCTCTGCGATTACAGTTGTTAAGCGGCGAAACGTGGTTGCCCGATAAAGATAAGTACACGTGTCATTACCCCCCTCTTAAAAAGCATCGACCCGATGCTGCAAACAAACGAAAGTAACAAAGAAAAGCACTCGTATCAAAGATAACAACAAACTAAGGAAGTTCATCAGCGTCCGTAAAATGGTTTAAGGCGCACCACGTGGACCACTTCAGATCGTGCGCGGCGCCGCTGTGAGTGCGAAATGCCGTCTGGCACGACCTCATAGTCTAGTGCGCCAATACGTCGGATGACCTTGTAGGGTCCGAAATAGCGTCGCAGCAGCTTCTCACTGAGTCCTCGCCGGCGTATCGGGGTCCATACCCAAACACGGTCGCCGGGCTGGTACTCGACGAAGCGTCGTCGGAGGTTGTAGTGTCGGCTGTCGGTACGCTGCTGGGTCTTGATCCGTAGGCGGGCGAGCTGTCGGGCTTCTTCGGCGCGCTGGAGATAGCTAGCGACGTCAACATTCTCTTCGTCAGTTACATGCGGCAGCATGGCGTCAAGCGTCGTCGTCGGGTTCCTGCTGTAGACCAGCTTGAACGGCGTGATCTGTGTTGTTTCTTGTACCGCCGTGTTATAAGCGAATGTTACGTACGGCAGGACGGCATCCCAGGTCTTGTGTTCGACGTCGACGTACATAGCTAGCATGTCGGCGAGGGTCTTATTCAGCCGCTCCGTAAGACCATTCGTCTGCGGGTGGTAGGCCGTTGTCCTCCTGTGCCTTGTCTGACTGTATTTCAGAATGGCTTGGGTGAGCTCCGCTGTAAAGGCCGTGCCTCGGTCGGTGATGACTTCTGGGGCGCCATGTCGCAGCAGGATGTTTTCGACAAAGAATTTCGCCACTTCGGCTGCACTACCTTTCGGCAGTGCTTTTGTTTCAGCGAAGCGGGTGAGGTAGTCCGTCGCCACGACGATCCACTTATTTCCGGTTATTGACGTCGGAAAGGGTCCCTGCAAGTCCATCCCGATCAGCTGAAATGGTCGGCAAGGAGGCTCGATTGGCTGTAGTAATCCGGCTGGCCTTGTCGGCGGTGTCTTGCGCCGCTGACAGTCTCGGCATGTTCTGACATAACGGGCGACGTCGGCGGTCAGGCGCGGCCAATAATACTTTTCTTGTATCCTCGATAGTGTCCGGGAAAATCCGAGGTGTCCAGCGGTCGGATCGTCATGTAGCCGGCGTCATGTAGCCGATCGTCATGTAGCCAGCGTCATGTAGCCAGCGGTCGGATCGTCATGAACGCACAAGCACCTCCACCAGATGTCACGTGGTGGTGACGTTGAATAAGACAGTAGCAATACTGTGAACAAGAAAACTAACTTTTATTGGGCGAACCTGTGCCCACAAAACAGGCTACACTTATAGCGCAAAGATAGCGGCGAACACGCTCGGCGATCGTCGAAAATCTGATCAGCGGGTCAAGCGCGTCGGCTTTTATAGATCAGTCATCGAATGTTCCAGATTAACTGATGGGACCCGCGTGTCTTCCACAAAGTTCTACACCATTCGTGTCACGCGATGAAATCAGATAACACAAGGTTCGGCGACAACAGACACGCGGATAGAAGCGTCGATAACTTTCCAGAAACGTCGGATACATGCAGGCGCGTCCCTCGCTCTGCGATTACAGTTGTTAAGCGGCGAAACGTGGTTGCCCGATAAAGATAAGTACACGTGTCAATATCGTGTGGTTTTGCAGAAAACTGCATTCGCGTCTACCAAAAGTTGCATATGCATGCTTAAAACGCGTTTTGGGACAAATCCATGTGCGGGTTCTAAAAAGAGCAGCATTGGCATGCTTTTCACGTCGTTTGGTAGAAATCAACACGCGCGTTCTGCCAAAAGCACCATTTGCATGCATATCGTGTGGTTTTGCAGAAAACTGCATCCGCGTCTACCAAAAGATGCATATGCATGCTTAAAACGGGTTTTGGCACAAATCCATGTGCGGGTGCTAAAAAGAGCAGCATGGGCATGCTTTTCACGTCGTTTGGTAGAAATCCACACGCGCGTTCTGCCAAAAGCACCATTTGCATGCATATCGTGTGGTTTTGTAGAAAACTGCATCCGCGTCTACCAAAAGTTGCATATGCATGCTTTAAACGCGTTTTGGCACAAATCCATGTGCGGGTTCTAAAAAGAGCAGCATTGGCATGCTTTTCACGTCGTTTAGTAGAAATCCACACGCGCGTTCTGCCAAAAGCACCATTTGCATGCATATCGCGTGGTTTTGCAGAAAACTGCATCCGCGTCTACCAAAGTTGCATATGCATGCTTAAAACGCGTTTTGGCACAAATCCATGTGCGGGTACTAAAAAGAGCAGCATTGGCATGCTTTTCACGTCGTTTGGTAGAAATCCACACGCGCGTTCTGCCAAAAGCACCATTTGCATGCATATCGTGTGGTTTTGCAGAAAACTGCATCCGCGTCTACCAAAAGTTGCATATGCATGCTTAAAACGCGTTTTGGCACAAATCCATGTGCGGGTTCTAAAAAGAGCAGCATTGGCATGCTTTTCACGTAGTTTGGTAGAAATCCACACGCGCGTTCTGCCAAAAGCACCATTTGCATGCATATCGTGTGGTTTTGCAGAAAACTGCATCCGCGTCTACCAAAAAGTGCATGTGCTTGCTTAAAACGCGTTTTGGCACAAATCACTGTGCGGTTTCTAAAAAGAGCAGCATTGGCATGCTTTTCACGTCGTTTGGTAGAAATCCACGCGCGCGTTCTGCCAAAAGCACCATTTGCATGCATATCGTGTGGTTTTGCAGAAAACTGCATCCGCGTCTACCAAAAGATGCATATGCATGCTTAAAACGGGTTTTGGCACAAATCCATGTGCGGGTGCTAAAAAGAGCAGCATGGGCATGCTTTTCACGTCGTTTGGTAGAAATCCACACGCGCGTTCTGCCAAAAGCACCATTTGCATGCGTATCGTGTGGTTTTGCAGAAAACTGCATCCGCGTCTACCAAAGTTGCATATGCATGCTTAAAACGTGTTTTGACACAAATCCATGTGCGGGTTCTAAAAAGAGCAGCATTGGCATGCTTTTCACGTCGTTTGGTAGAAATCCACACGCGCGTTCTGCCAAAAGCACCATTTGCATGCATATCGTGTGGTTTTGCAGAAAACTGCATCCACGTCTACCAAAAGTTGCATATGCATGCTTAAAACGCGTTTTGGCACAAATCCATGTGCGGGTTCTAAAAAGAGCAGCATTGGCATGCTTTTCACGTCGTTTGGTAGAAATCCACACGCGCGTTCTGCCAAAAGCACCATTTGCATGCATATCGTGTGGTTTTGCAGAAAACTGCATCCGCGTCTACCAAAAGTTGCATATGCATGCTTAAAACGCGTTTTGGCACAAATCCATGTGCGGGTTCTAAAAAGAGCAGCATTGGCATGCTTTTCACGTAGTTTGGTAGAAATCCTCACGCGCGTTCTGCCAAAAGCACCATTTGCATGCATATCGTGTGGTTTTGCAGAAAACTGCATCCGCGTCTACCAAAAGTTGCATATGCATGCTTAAAACGCGTTTTGGGACAAACACATGTGCGGGTTCTAAAAAGAGCAGCATTGGCATGCTTTTCACGTCGTTTGGTAGAAATCCACACGGGCGTTCTGCCAAAAGCACCATTTGCATGCATATCGTGTGGTTTTTCAGAAAACTGCATCCGCGTCTACCAAAAGATGCATATGCATGCTTAAAACGCGTTTTGGCACAAATCCATGTGCGGGCTCTAAAAAGAGCAGCATTGGCATGCTTTTCACGTCGTTTGGTAGAAATCCACACGCGCGTTCTGCCAAAAGCACCATTTGCATGCATATCGTGTGGTATTGCAGAAAACTGCATCCGGGTCTACCAAAAAGTGCATGTGCTTGCTTAAAACGCGTTTTGGCACAAATCACTGTGCGGTTTCTAAAAAGAGCAGCATTGGCATGCTTTTCACGTCGTTTGGTAGAAATCCACGCGCGCGTTCTGCCAAAAGCACCATTTGCATGCATATCGTGTGGTTTTGCAGAAAACTGCATCCGCGTCTACCAAAAAGTGCATGTGCTTGCTTAAAACGCGTTTTGGCACAAATCCATGTGCAGGTGCGAAAAAGAGCAGCATCGGTGTGCTTTTCACGTCGTTTGGTAGAAATCCACACGCGCGTTCTGCCAAAAGCACCCTCTGCTTGCATATCGTGTGGTTTTGCAGAAAACTGCATTCGCGTCTACCAAAAGATGCATATGCATGCTTAAAACGCGTTTTGGCACAAGACCATGTGCGGGTTCTAAAAAAAGCAGCATTGGCATGCTTTTCACGTCGTTTGGTAGAAATCCACACGCGCGTTCTGCCAAAAGACCATTTGCATGCATATCGTGTGGTTTTGCAGAAAACTGCATCCGCGTCTACCAAAAGATGCATATGCATGCTTAAAACGCGTTTTGCACCAATCCATGTGCGGGTTCTAAAAAGAGCAGCATTGGCATGCTTTTCACGTCGTTTGGTAGAAATCCACACGCGCGTTCTGCCAAAAAGTACCATTTGCATGCATATCGTGTGGTTTTGCAGAACACTGCATCCGCGTCTACCAAAAGTTGCATATGCATGCTTAAAACGCGTTTTGGCACAAATTCATGTGCGGGTTCTAAAAAGAGCAGCATTGGCATGCTTTTCACGTCGTTTGGTAGAAATCCACACGAGCGTTCTGCCAAAAGCACCATTTGCATGCATATCGTGTGGTTTTGCAGAAAACTGCATCCGCGTCTACCAAAAGATGCATATGCATGCTTAAAACGCGTTTTGGCACAAATCCATGTGCGGGCTCTAAAAAGAGCAGCATTGGCATGCTTTTCACGTCGTTTGGTAGAAATCCACACGCGCGTTCTGCCAAAAGCACCATTTGCATGCATATCGTGTGGTATTGCAGAAAACTGCATCCGCGTCTACCAAAAAGTGCATGTGCTTGCTTAAAACGCGTTTTGGCACAAATCACTGTGCGGTTTCTAAAAAGAGCAGCATTGGCATGCTTTTCACGTCGTTTGGTAGAAATCCACGCGCGCGTTCTGCCAAAAGCACCATTTGCATGCATATCGTGTGGTTTTGCAGAAAACTGCATCCGCGTCTACCAAAAAGTGCATGTGCTTGCTTAAAACGCGTTTTGGCACAAATCCATGTGCAGGTGCGAAAAAGAGCAGCATCGGTGTGCTTTTCACGTCGTTTGGTAGAAATCCACACGCGCGTTCTGCCAAAAGCACCCTCTGCTTGCATATCGTGTGGTTTTGCAGAAAACTGCATTCGCGTCTACCAAAAGATGCATATGCATGCTTAAAACGCGTTTTGGCACAAGACCATGTGCGGGTTCTAAAAAAAGCAGCATTGGCATGCTTTTCACGTCGTTTGGTAGAAATCCACACGCGCGTTCTGCCAAAAGCACCATTTGCATGCATATCGTGTGGTTTTGCAGAAAACTGCATCCGCGTCTACCAAAAGATGCATATGCATCCTTTAAACGGGTTTTGGCACAAATCCATGCGCGGGTTCTAAAAAGAGCAGCATTGGCATGCTTTTCACGTCGTTTGGTAGAAATCCACACGGGCGTTCTGCCAAAAGCACCATTTGCATGCATATCGTGTGGTTTTGCAGAAAACTGCATCCGCGTCTACCAAAAGATGCATATGCATGCTTAAAACGCGTTTTGGCACAAATCCATGTGCGGGTTCTAAAAAGAGCAGCATTGGCATGCTTTTCACGTCGTTTGGTAGAAATCCACACGCGCGTTCTGCCAAGAGCACCATTTGCATGCATATCGTGTGGTTTTGCAGAAAACTGCATCCGCGTCTACCAAAAAGTGCATGTGCTTGCTTAAAACGCGTTTTGGCACAAATCCATGAGCAGGTGCGAAAAAGAGCAGCATCGGTGTGCTTTTCACGTCGTTTGGTAGAAATCCACGCGCGCGTTCTGCCAAAAGCACCATTTGCATGCATATTGTCACGTGGTGGTGACGTTGAATAAGACAGTAGCAATACTGTGAACAAGAAAACTAACTTTTATTGTGCGAACCTGTGCCCACAAAACAGGCTACACTTATAGCGCTAAGATAGCGGCGAACACGCTCGGCGATCGTCGAAAATCTGATCAGCGGGTCAAGCGCGTCGGCTTTTGTAGATCAGTCATCGAATGTTCCAGATTAACTGATGGGACCCGCGTGTCTTCCACAAAGTTCTACACCATTCGTGTCACGCGATGAAATCTGATAACACAAGGTTCGGCGACAACAGACACGCGGATAGAAGCGTCGATAACTTTCCAGAAACGTCGGATACATGCAGGCGCGTCCCTCGCTCTGCGATTACAGTTGTTAAGCGGCGAAACGTGGTTGCCCGATAAAGATAAGTACACGTGTCATTACCCCCCTCTTAAAAAGCATCGACCCGATGCTGCAAACAAACGAAAGTAACAAAGAAAAGCACTCGTATCAAAGATAACAACAAACTAAGGAAGTTCATCAGCGTCCGTAAAATGGTTTAAGGCGCACCACGTGGACCACTTCAGATCGTGCGCGGTGCCGCTGTGAGTGCGAAATGCCGTCTGGCACGACCTCATAGTCTAGTGCGCCAATACGTCGGATGACCTTGTAGGGTCCGAAATAGCGTCGCAGCAGCTTCTCACTGAGTCCTCGCCGGCGTATCGGGGTCCATACCCAAACACGGTCGCCGGGCTGGTACTCGACGAAGCGTCGTCGGAGGTTGTAGTGTCGGCTGTCGGTACGCTGCTGGGTCTTGATCCGTAGGCGGGCGAGCTGTCGGGCTTCTTCGGCGCGCTGGAGATAGCTAGCGACGTCAACATTCTCTTCGTCAGTTACATGCGGCAGCATGGCGTCAAGCGTCGTCGTCGGGTTCCTGCCGTAGACCAGCTTGAACGGCGTGATCTGTGTTGTTTCTTGTACCGCCGTGTTATAAGCGAATGTTACGTACGGCAGGACGGCATCCCAGGTCTTGTGTTCGACGTCGACGTACATAGCTAGCATGTCGGCGAGGGTCTTATTCAGCCGCTCCGTAAGACCATTCGTCTGCGGGTGGTAGGCCGTTGTCCTCCTGTGCCTTGTCTGACTGTATTTCAGAATGGCTTGGGTGAGCTCCGCTGTAAAGGCCGTGCCTCGGTCGGTGATGACTTCTGGGGCGCCATGTCGCAGCAGGATGTTTTCGACAAAGAATTTCGCCACTTCGGCTGCACTACCTTTCGGCAGTGCTTTTGTTTCAGCGAAGCGGGTGAGGTAGTCCGTCGCCACGACGATCCACTTATTTCCGGTTATTGACGTCGGAAAGGGTCCCTGCAAGTCCATCCCGATCAGCTGAAATGGTCGGCAAGGAGGCTCGATTGGCTGTAGTAATCCGGCTGGCCTTGTCGGCGGTGTCTTGCGCCGCTGACAGTCTCGGCATGTTCTGACATAACGGGCGACGTCGGCGGTCAGGCGCGGCCAATAATACTTTTCTTGTATCCTCGATAGTGTCCGGGAAAATCCGAGGTGTCCAGCGGTCGGATCGTCATGTAGCCGGCGTCATGTAGCCGATCGTCATGTAGCCAGCGTCATGTAGCCAGCGGTCGGATCGTCATGAACGCACAAGCACCTCCACCAGATGTCACGTGGTGGTGACGTTGAATAAGACAGTAGCAATACTGTGAACAAGAAAACTAACTTTTATTGGGCGAACCTGTGCCCACAAAACAGGCTACACTTATAGCGCAAAGATAGCGGCGAACACGCTCGGCGATCGTCGAAAATCTGATCAGCGGGTCAAGCGCGTCGGCTTTTATAGATCAGTCATCGAATGTTCCAGATTAACTGATGGGACCCGCGTGTCTTCCACAAAGTTCTACACCATTCGTGTCACGCGATGAAATCAGATAACACAAGGTTCGGCGACAACAGACACGCGGATAGAAGCGTCGATAACTTTCCAGAAACGTCGGATACATGCAGGCGCGTCCCTCGCTCTGCGATTACAGTTGTTAAGCGGCGAAACGTGGTTGCCCGATAAAGATAAATACACGTGTCAATATCGTGTGGTTTTGCAGAAAACTGCATCCGCGTCTACCAAAAGTTGCATATGCATGCTTAAAACGCGTTTTGGCACAAATCCATGTGCGGGTTCTAAAAAGAGCAGCATTGGCATGCTTTTCACGTCGTTTGGTAGAAATCCACACGCGCGTTCCGCCAAAAGCACCATTTGCATGCATATCGTGTGGTTTTGCAGAAAACTGCATCCGCGTCTACCAAAAGATGCATATGCATGCTTAAAACGCGTTTTGGCACAAATCCATGTGCGGGTTCTTAAAAGAACAGCATTGGCATGCTTTTCACGTCGTTTGGTAGAAATCCACACGCGCGTCCTGCCAAGAGCACCATTTGCATGCATATCGTGTGGTTTTGCAGAAAACTGCATCCGCGTCTACCAAAATGTGCATGTGCTTACTTAAAACGCGTTTTGGTACAAATCCATGTGCAGGTGCGAAAAAGAGCAGCATCGGTGTGCTTTTCACGTCGTTTGGTAGAAATCCACACGCGCGTTCTGCCAAAAGCACCCTCTGCATGCATATCGTGTGGTTTTGCAGAAAACTGCATTCGCGTCTACCAAAAGTTGCATATGCATGCTTAAAACGCGTTTTGGGACAAATCCATGTGCGGGTTCTAAAAAGAGCAGCATTGGCATGCTTTTCACGTCGTTTGGTAGAAATCAACACGCGCGTTCTGCCAAAAGCACCATTTGCATGCATATCGTGTGGTTTTGAAGAAAACTGCATCCGCGTCTACCAAAAGATGCATATGCATGCTTAAAACGGGTTTTGGCACAAATCCATGTGCGGGTGCTAAAAAGAGCAGCATGGGCATGCTTTTCACGTCGTTTGGTAGAAATCCACACGCGCGTTCTGCCAAAAGCACCATTTGCATGCATATCGTGTGGTTTTGCAGAAAACTGCATCCGCGTCTACCAAAAGTTGCATATGCATGCTTTAAACGCGTTTTGGCACAAATCCATGTGCGGGTTCTAAAAAGAGCAGCATTGGCATGCTTTTCACGTCGTTTAGTAGAAATCCACACGCGCGTTCTGCCGAAAGCACCATTTGCATGCATATCGCGTGGTTTTGCAGAAAACTGCATCCGCGTCTACCAAAGTTGCATATGCATGCTTAAAACGCGTTTTGGCACAAATCCATGTGCGGGTACTAAAAAGAGCAGCATTGGCATGCTTTTCACGTCGTTTGGTAGAAATCCACACGCGCGTTCTGCCAAAAGCACCATTTGCATGCATATCGTGTGGTTTTGCAGAAAACTGCATCCGCGTCTACCAAAAGTTGCATATGCATGCTTAAAACGCGTTTTGGCACAAATCCATGTGCGGGTTCTAAAAAGAGCAGCATTGGCATGCTTTTCACGTAGTTTGGTAGAAATCCACACGCGCGTTCTGCCAAAAGCACCATTTGCATGCATATCGTGTGGTTTTGCAGAAAACTGCATCCGCGTCTACCAAAAAGTGCATGTGCTTGCTTAAAACGCGTTTTGGCACAAATCACTGTGCGGTTTCAAAAAGAGCAGCATTGGCATGCTTTTCACGTCGTTTGGTAGAAATCCACGCGCGCGTTCTGCCAAAAGCACCATTTGCATGCATATCGTGTGGTATTGCAGAAAACTGCATCCGCGTCTACCAAAAAGTGCATGTGCTTGCTTAAAACGCGTTTTGGCACAAATCACTGTGCGGTTTCTAAAAAGAGCAGCATTGGCATGCTTTTCAAGGCGTTTGGTAGAAATCCACGCGCGCGTTCTGCCAAAAGCACCATTTGCATGCATATCGTGTGGTTTTGCAGAAAACTGCATCCGCGTCTACCAAAAGTTGCATATGCATGCTTAAAACGCGTTTTGGCACAAATCCATGTGCGGGTTCTAAAAAGAGCAGCATTGGCATGCTTTTCACGTCGTTTGGTAGAAATCCACACGCGCGTTCCGCCAAAAGCACCATTTGCATGCATATCGTGTGGTTTTGCAGAAAACTGCATCCGCGTCTACCAAAAGATGCATATGCATGCTTAAAACGCGTTTTGGCACAAATCCATGTGCGGGTTCTAAAAAGAGCAGCATTGGCATGCTTTTCACGTCGTTTGGTAGAAATCCACACGCGCGTTCTGCCAAAAGCACCATTTGCATGCATATCGTGTGGTTTTGCAGAAAACTGCATCCGCGTCTACCAAAAAGTGCATGTGCTTGCTTCAAACGCGTTTTGGCACAAATCCATGTGCAGGTGCGAAAAAGAGCAGCATCGGTGTGCTTTTCACGTCGTTTGGTAGAAATCCACACGCGCGTTCTGCCAAAAGCACCGTTTGCATGCATATCGTGTGGTTTTGCAGAAAACTGCATTCGCGTCTACCAAAAGATGCATATGCATGCTTAAAACACGTTTTGGCACAAGACCATGTGCGGGTTTTAAAAAGAGCAGCATTGGCATGCTTTTCACGTCGTTTGGTAGAAATCCACACGCGCGTTCTGCCAAAAGCACCATTTGCATGCATATCGTGTGGTTTTGCAGAAAACTGCATCCGCGTCTACCAAAGTTGCATATGCATGCTTAAAACGCGTTTTGGCACAAATCCATGTGCGGGTTCTAAAAAGAGCAGCATTGGCATGCTTTTCACGTCGTTTGGTAGAAATCCACACGCGCGTTCTGCCAAAAGCACCATTTGCATGCATATCGTGTGGTATTGCAGAAAACTGCATCCGCGTCTACCAAAAGATGCATATGAATGCTTAAAACGGGTTTTAGCACAAATCCATGTGCGGGTGCTAAAAAGAGCAGCATGGGCATGCTTATCACGTCGTTTGGTAGAAATCCACACGTCTGCCAAAAGCACCATTCGCATGCATATCGTGTGGTTTTGCAGAAAACTGCATCCGCGTCTACCAAAAGTTGCATATGCATGCTTTAAACGCGTTTTGGCACAAATCCATGTGCGGGTTCTAAAAAGAGCAGCATTGGCATGCTTTTCACGTCGTTTGGTAGAAATCCACACGCGCGTTCTGCCAAAAGCACCATTTGCATGCATATCGTGTGGTTTTGCAGAAAACTGCATCCGCGTCTACCAAAGTTGCATATGCATGCTTAAAACGCGTTTTGGCACAAATCCATGTGCGGGTTCTAAAAAGAGCAGCATTGGCATGCTTTTCACGTCGTTTGGTAGAAATCCACACGCGCGTTCTGCCAAAAGCACCATTTGCATGCATATCGTGTGGTTTTGCAGAAAACTGCATCCGCGTCTACCAAAAGTTGCATATGCATGCTTAAAACGCGTTTTGGCACAAATCCATGTGCGGGTTCTAAAAAGAGCAGCATTGGCATGCTTTTCACGTAGTTTGGTAGAAATCCTCACGCGCGTTCTGCCAAAAGCACCATTTGCATGCATATCGTGTGGTTTTGCAGAAAACTGCATCCGCGTCTACCAAAAGTTGCATATGCATGCTTAAAACGCGTTTTGGGACAAACACATGTGCGGGTTCTAAAAAGAGCAGCATTGGCATGCTTTTCACGTCGTTTGGTAGAAATCCACACGCGCGTTCAGCAAAAAGCATCATTTGCATGCATATCGTGTGGTTTTGCAGAAAACTGGATCCGCGTCTACCAAAAGATGCATATGCATGCTTAAAATGGGTTTTGACACAAATCCATGTGCGGGTGCTAAAAAGAGCATTATGGGCATGCTTTTCACGTCGTTTGGTAAAACTCCACACGCGCGTTCTGCCAAAAGCACCATTTGCATGCATATCGTGTGGTTTTGCAGAAAACTGCTTCCGCGTCTACCAAAGTTGCATATGCATGCTTAAAACGTGTTTTGGCACAAATCCATGTGCTGGTTCTAAAAAGAGCAGCATTGGCATGCTTTTCACGTCGTTTGGTAGAAATCCACACGCGCGTTCTGCCAAAAGCACCATTTGCATCCATATCGTGTGGTTTTTCAGAAAACTGCATCCACGTCTACCAAAAGTTGCATATGAATGCTTAAAACGCGTTTTGGCACAAATCCATGTGAGGGTTCTTAAAAGAGCAGCATTGGCATGCATTTCACGTTGTTTGGTAGAAATCCACAGGCGCGTTCTGCCAAAAGCACCATTTGCATGCATATCGTGTGGTTTTGCAGAAAACTGCATCCGCGTCTACCAAAAACTGCATATGCATGCTTAAAACGCGTTTTGGCACAAATCCATGTGCGGGTTCTATAAAGAGCAGCATTGGCATGCTTTTCACGTCGTTTGGTAGAAATCCACACGCGCGTTCTGCCAAAAGCACCATTTGCATGCATATCGTGTGGTTTTGCAGAAAACTGCATCCGCGTCTACCAAAAGTTGCATATGCATGCTTAAAACGCGTTTTGGCGCAAATCCATGTGCGGGTTCTAAAAAGAGCAGCATTGGCATGCTTTTCACGTCGTTTGGTAGAAATCCACACGGGCGTTCTGCCAAAAGCACCATTTGCATGCATATCGTGTGGTTTTGCAGAAAACTGCATCCGCGTCTACCAAAAGATGCATATGCATGCTTAAAACGCGTTTTGGCACAAATCTATGTGCGGTTGCTAAAAACAGCAGCATTGGCATGCTTTTCACGTCGTTTGGTAGAAATCCACACGCGCGTTCTGCCAAAAGCACCATTTGCATGCATATCGTGTGGTTTTGCAGAAAACTGCATCCGCGTCTACGAAAAGATGCATATGCATCCTTTAAACGTGTTTTGGCACAAATCCATGTGCGGGTGCTAAAAAGAGCAGCATGGGCATGCTTTTCACGTCGTTTGGTAGAAATCCACACGCGCGTTCTGCCAAAAGCACCATTTGCATGCATATCGTGTGGTTTTGCAGAAAACTGCATCCGCGTCTACTAAAAGTTGCATATGCATGCTTTAAACGCGTTTTGGCACAAATCCATGTGCGGGTTCTAAAAAGAGAAGCATTGGCATGCTTTTCACGTCGTTTGGTAGAAATCCACACGCGCGTTCTGCCAAAAGCACCATTTGCATGCATATCGTGTGGTTTTGCAGAAAACTGCATCCGTGTCTACCAAAGTTGCATATGCATGCTTAAAACGCGTTTTGGCACAAATCCATGTGCGGGCTCTAAAAAGAGCAGCATTGGCATGCTTTTCACGTCGTTTGGTAGAAATCCACGTGCGGTCTGCCAAAAGCACCATTTGCATGCATATCGTGTGGTTTTGCAGAAAACTGGATCCGCGTCTACCAAAAGATGCATATGCATGCTTAAAACGGGTTTTGGCACAAATCCATGTGCGGGTGCTAAAAAGAGCAGCATGGGCATGCTTTTCACGTCGTTTGGTAGAAATCCACACGCGCGTTTTGCCAAAAGCACCATTTGCATGCATATCGTGTGGTTTTGCAGAAAACTGCATCCGCGTCTACCAAAAGTTGCATATGCATGCTTAAAACGCGTTTTGGCACAAATCCATGTGCGGGTTCTAAAAAGAGCAGTATTGGCATGCTTTTCACGTCGTTTGGTAGACATCCACACGGGCGTTCTGCCAAAAGCACCATTTGCATGCATATCGTGTGGTTTTGCAGAAAACTGCATCCGCGTCTACAAAAAGTTGCATATGCATGCCTAAAACGGGTTTTGGGACAAATACATGTGCGGGTTCTAAAAAGAGCAGCATTGGCATGCTTTTCACGTCGTTTGGTAGAAATCCACACGCGCGTTCTGCAAAAAGCACCATTTGCATGCAAATCGTGTGGTTTTGCAGAAAACTGCATCCGCGTCTACCAAAAGATGCATATGCATGCTTAAAACGGGTTTTGGCACAAATCCATGTGCGGGTGCTAAAAAGAGCAGCATCGGCATGCTTTTCACGTCGTTTGATAAAAATCCACACCTGCGTTCTGCCAAAAGCACCATTTGCATGCATATCGTGTGGTTTTGCAGAAAACTGCATCCGCGTCTACCAAAAGTTGCATATGCACGCTTAAAACGCGTTTTGGCACAAATTCATGTGCGGGTTCTAAAAAGAGCAGCATTGGCATGCTTTTCACGTCGTTTGGGTGAAATCCACACGGGCGTTCTGCCAAAAGCACCATTTGCATGCATATCGTGTGGTTTTGCACAAAACTGCATCCGTGTCTACCAAAAGTTGCATATGCATGCTTAAAACGCGTTTTCGCACAAATCCATGTGCGGGTTCTAAAAAGAGCAGCATTGGCATGCTTTTCAAGTCGTTTGGTAGTAATCCTCACGCGCGTTCTGCCAAAAGAAACATTTGCATGCATATCGTGTGGTTTTGTTGAAAACTGCATCCGCGTCTACCAAAAGGGGCATATGCTCGCTTAAAACGCGTTTTTGCACAAATCCATGTGCAGGTGCGAAAAAGAGCAGCATCGACATGCTTTCCACGTCGTTTGGTAGAAATCCACACGCGCGTTCTGCCAAATGCACCATTTGCATGCATATCCTGTGGTTTTGCAGAAAACTGCATCCGCGTCTACCAAAAGATGCATATGCATGCTTAAAACGCGTTTTGGCACCAATCCATGTGCGGGTTCTAAAAAGAGCAGCATTGGCATGCTTTTCACGTCGTTTGGTAGAAATCCACACGCGCGTTCTGCCAAAAAGTACCATTTGCATGCATATCGTGTGGTTTTGCAGAACACTGCATCCGCGTCTACCAAAAGTTGCATATGCATGCTTAAAACGCGTTTTGGCACAAATTCATGTGCGGGTTCTAAAAAGAGCAGCATTGGCATGCTTTTCACGTCGTTTGGTAGAAATCCACACGTGCGTTCTGCCCAAAGCACCATTTGCATGCATATCGTGTGGTTTTGCAGAAAACTGCATCCGCGTCTACCAAAAGATGCATATGCATGCTTAAAACGCGTTTTGGCACAAATCCATGTGCGGGCTCTAAAAAGAGCAGCATTGGCATGCTTTTCACGTCGTTTGGTAGAAATCCACACGCGCGTTCTGCCAAAAGCACCATTTGCATGCATATCGTGTGGTATTGCAGAAAACTGCATCCGCGTCTACCAAAAAGTGCATGTGCTTGCTTAAAACGCGTTTTGGCACAAATCACTGTGCGGTTTCTAAAAAGAGCAGCATTGGCATGCTTTTCACGTCGTTTGGTAGAAATCCACGAGCGCGTTCTGCCAAAAGCACCATTTGCATGCATATCGTGTGGTTTTGCAGAAAACTGCATCCGCGTCTACCAAAAAGTGCATGTGCTTGCTTAAAACGCGTTTTGGCACAAATCCATGTGCAGGGTGCGAAAAAGAGCAGCATCGGTGTGCTTTTCACGTCGTTTGGTAGAAATCCACACGCGCGTTCTGCCAAAAGCACCCTCTGCATGCATATCGTGTGGTTTTGCAGAAAACTGCATTCGCGTCTACCAAAAGATGCATATGCATGCTTAAAACGCGTTTTGGCACAAGACCATGTGCGGGTTCTAAAAAAAGCAGCATTGGCATGCTTTTCACGTCGTTTGGTAGAAATCCACACGCGCGTTCTGCCAAAAGCACCATTTGCATGCATATCGTGTGGTTTTGCAGAAAACTGCATCCGCGTCTACCAAAAGTTGCATATGCACGCTTAAAACGCGTTTTGGCACAAATCCATGTGCGGGTTCTAAAAAGAGCAGCATTGGCATGCTTTTCACGTCGTTTGGTTGAAATCCACACGGGCGTTCTGCCAAAAGCACCATTTGCATGCATATCGTGTGGTTTTGCACAAAACTGCATCCGCGTCTACCAAAAGTTGCATATGCATGCTTAAAACGCGTTTTGGCACAAATCCATGTGCGGGTTCTAAAAAGAGCAGCATTGGCATGCTTTTCACGTCGTTTGGTAGAAATCCTCACGCGCGTTCTGCCAAAAGAAACATTTGCATGCATATCGTGTGGTTTTGCTGAAATCTGCATCCGCGTCTACCAAAAGGGGGCATATGCTCGCTTAAAACGCGTTTTTGCACAAATCCATGTGCAGGTGCGAAAAAGAGCAGCATCGACATGCTTTCCACGTCGTTTGGTAGAAATCCACACGCGCGTTCTGCCAAATGCACCATTTGCATGCATATCCTGTGGTTTTGCAGAAAACTGCATCCGCGTCTACCAAAAGATGCATATGCATGCTTAAAACGCGTTTTGGCACCAATCCATGTGCGGGTTCTAAAAAGAGCAGCATTGGCATGCTTTTCACGTCGTTTGGTAGAAATCCACACGCGCGTTCTGCCAAAAAGTACCATTTGCATGCATATCGTGTGGTTTTGCAGAACACTGCATCCGCGTCTACCAAAAGTTGCATATGCATGCTTAAAACGCGTTTTGGCACAAATTCATGTGCGGGTTCTAAAAAGAGCAGCATTGGCATGCTTTTCACGTCGTTTGGTAGAAATCCACACGCGCGTTCTGCCAAAAGCACCATTTGCATGCATATCGTGTGGTTTTGCAGAAAACTGCATCCGCGTCTACCAAAAGATGCATATGCATGCTTAAAACGCGTTTTGGCACAAATCCATGTGCGGGCTCTAAAAAGAGCAGCATTGGCATGCTTTTCACGTCGTTTGGTAGAAATCCACACGCGCGTTCTGCCAAAAGCACCATTTGCATGCATATCGTGTGGTATTGCAGAAAACTGCATCCGCGTCTACCAAAAAGTGCATGTGCTTGCTTAAAACGCGTTTTGGCACAAATCACTGTGCGGTTTCTAAAAAGAGCAGCATTGGCATGCTTTTCACGTCGTTTGGTAGAAATCCACACGGGCGTTTTGCCAAAAGCACCATTTGCATGCATATCGTGTGGTTTTGCAGAAAACTGCATCCGCGTCCACCAAAAGATGCATATGCATGCTTAAAACGCGTTTTGGCACAAATCTATGTGCGGTTGCTAAAAACAGCAGCATTGGCATGCTTTTCACGTCGTTTGGTAGAAATCCACACGCGCGTTCTGCCAAAAGCACCATTTGCATGCATATCGTGTGGTTTTGCAGAAAACTGCATCCGCGTCTACCAAAAGATGCATATGCATCCTTTAAACGGGTTTTGGCACAAATCCATGCGCGGGTTCTAAAAAGAGCAGCATTGGCATGCTTTTCACGGCGTTTGGTAGAAATCCACACGGGCGTTCTGCCAAAAGCACCATTTGCATGCATATCGTGTGGTTTTGCAGAAAACTGCATCCGCGTCTACCAAAAGATGCATATGCATGCTTAAAACGCGTTTTGGCACAAATCCATGTGCGGGTTCTAAAAAGAGCAGCATTGGCATGCTTTTCACGTCGTTTGGTAGAAATCCACACGCGCGTTCTGCCAAGAGCACCATTTGCATGCATACCGTGTGGTTTTGCAGAAAACTGCATCCGCGTCTACCAAAAAGTGCATGTGCTTGCTTAAAACGCGTTTTGGCACAAATCCATGTGCAGGTGCGAAAAAGAGCAGCATCGGTGTGCTTTTCACGTCGTTTGGTAGAAATCCACACGCGCGTTCTGCCAAAAGCACCCTCTGCATGCATATCGTGTGGTTTTGCAGAAAACTGCATTCGCGTCTACCAAAAGATGCATATGCATGCTTAAAACGCGTTTTGGCACAACACCATGTGCGGGTTCTAAAAAGAGCAGCATCGGCATGCTTTTCGCGTCGTTTGGTAGAAATCCACACGCGCGTTCTGCCAAAAGCACCATTTGCATGCATATCGTGTGGTTTTGCAGAAAACTGCATCCGCGTCTACCAAAAGTTGCATATGCATGCTTAAAACGTGTTTTGGCACAAATCCATATGCGGGTTCTAAAAAGAGCAGCATTGGCATGCTTTTCACGTCGTTTGGTAGAAATCCAAACGGGCGTTCTGCCAAAAGCACCATTTGCATGCATATCGTGTGGTTTTGCAGAAAACTGCATCCGCGTCTACCAAAAGATGCATATGCATGCTTAAAACGCGTTTTGGCAGAAATCTATGTGCGGTTGCTAAAAAGAGCAGCATGGGCATGCTTTTCACGTCGTTTGGTAGAAATCCACACGCGCGTTCTGCCAAAAGCACCAGTTGCATGCATATCGTGTGGTTTTGCAGAAAACTGCATGCGCGTCTACCAAAAGTTGCATATGCATGCTTTAAACGCGTTTTCGCACAAATCCATGTGCGGTTGCTAAAAACAGCAGCATTGGCATGCTTTTCACGTCGTTTGGTAGAAATCCACACGCGCGTTCTGCCAAAAGCACCATTTGCATGCATATCGTGTGGTTTTGCAGAAAACTGCATCCGCGTCTACCAAAAGATGCATATGCATCCTTTAAACGGGTTTTGGCACAAATCCATGCGCGGGTTCTAAAAAGAGCAGCATTGGCATGCTTTTCACGGCGTTTGGTAGAAATCCACACGGGCGTTCTGCCAAAAGCACCATTTGCATGCATATCGTGTGGTTTTGCAGAAAACTGCATCCGCGTCTACCAAAAGATGCATATGCATGCTTAAAACGCGTTTTGGCACAAATCCATGTGCGGGTTCTAAAAAGAGCAGCATTGGCATGCTTTTCACGTCGTTTGGTAGAAATCCACACGCGCGTTCTGCCAAGAGCACCATTTGCATGCATACCGTGTGGTTTTGCAGAAAACTGCATCCGCGTCTACCAAAAAGTGCATGTGCTTGCTTAAAACGCGTTTTGGCACAAATCCATGTGCAGGTGCGAAAAAGAGCAGCATCGGTGTGCTTTTCACGTCGTTTGGTAGAAATCCACACGCGCGTTCTGCCAAAAGCACCCTCTGCATGCATATCGTGTGGTTTTGCAGAAAACTGCATTCGCGTCTACCAAAAGATGCATATGCATGCTTAAAACGCGTTTTGGCACAACACCATGTGCGGGTTCTAAAAAGAGCAGCATCGGCATGCTTTTCGCGTCGTTTGGTAGAAATCCACACGCGCGTTCTGCCAAAAGCACCATTTGCATGCATATCGTGTGGTTTTGCAGAAAACTGCATCCGCGTCTACCAAAAGTTGCATATGCATGCTTAAAACGTCTTTTGGCACAAATCCATATGCGGGTTCTAAAAAGAGCAGCATTGGCATGCTTTTCACGTCGTTTGGTAGAAATCCAAACGGGCGTTCTGCCAAAAGCACCATTTGCATGCATATCGTGTGGTTTTGCAGAAAACTGCATCCGCGTCTACCAAAAGATGCATATGCATGCTTAAAACGCGTTTTGGCAGAAATCTATGTGCGGTTGCTAAAAAGAGCAGCATGGGCATGCTTTTCACGTCGTTTGGTAGAAATCCACACGCGCGTTCTGCCAAAAGCACCAGTTGCATGCATATCGTGTGGTTTTGCAGAAAACTGCATCCGCGTCTACCAAAAGTTGCATATGCATGCTTTAAACGCGTTTTCGCACAAATCCATGTGCGGGTTCTAAAAAGAGCAGCATTGGCATGCTTTTCACGTCGTTTGGTAGAAATCCACACGGGCGTTCTGCCAAAAGCACCATTTGCATGCATATCGCGTGGTTTTGCAGAAAACTGCATCCGCGTCTACCAAAGTTGCATATGCATGCTTGAAACGCGTTTTGGCACAAATCCATGTGCGGGTTCTAAAAAGAGCAGCATTGGCATGCTTTTCACGTCGTTTGGTAGAAATCCACACGCGCGTTCTGCCAAAAGCACCATTTGCATGCATATCGTGTGGTTTTGCAGAAAACTGCATCCGCGTCTACCAAAAGTTGCATATGCATGCTTAAAACGCGTTTTGGCACAAATCCATGTGCGGGTTCTAAAAAGAGCAGCATTGGCATGCTTTTCACGTCGTTTGGTAGAAATACACACGGGCGTTCTGCCAAAAGCACCATTTGCATGCATATCGTGTGGTTTTGCAGAAAACTGCATCCGCGTCTACCAAAAGATGCATATGCATGCTTAAAACGCGTTTTGGCTCAAATCTATGTGCGGTTGCTAAAAAGAGCAGCATTGGCATGCTTTTCACGTCGTTTGGTAGAAATCCACACGCGCGTTCTGCCAAAAGCACCATTTGCATGCATATCGTGTGGCTTTGCAGAAAACTGCATCCGCGTCTACCAAAAGTTGCATATGCATGCTTAAAACGCGTTTTGGCACAAATCCATGTGCGGGTTCTAAAAAGAGCAGCATTGGCATGCTTTTCACGTCGTTTGGTAGACATCCACACGGGCGTTCTGCCAAAAGCACCATTTGCATGCATATCGTGTGGTTTTGCAGAAAACTGCATCCGCGTCTACAAAAAGTTGCATATGCATGCTTAAAACGCGTTTTGGGACAAATACATGTGCGGGTTCTAAAAAGAGCAGCATTGGCATGCTTTTCACGTCGTTTGGTAGAAATCCACACGCGCGTTCAGCAAAAAGCACCATTTGCATGCATATCGTGTGGTTTTGCAGAAAACTGCATCCGCGTCTACCAAAAGATGCATATGCATGCTTAAAACGGGTTTTGGCACATATCCATGTGCGGGTTCTAAAAAGAGCAGCATTGGCATGCTTTTCACGTAGTTTGGTAGAAATCCACACGCGCGTTCTGCCAAAAGCACCATTTGCATGCATATAATGTGGTTTTGCAGAAAACTGCATCCGCGTCTACCAAAAGTTGCATATGCATGCTTAAAACGCGTTTTGGGACAAATACATGTGCGGGTTCTAAAAAGAGCAGCATTGGCATGCTTTTCACGTCGTTTGGTAGAAATCCACACGCGCGTTCAGCAAAAAGCACCATTTGCATGCATATCGTGTGGTTTTGCAGAAAACTGCATCCGCGTCTACCAAAAGATGCATATGCATGCTTAAAACGGGTTTTGGCACAAATTCATGTGCGGGTGCTAAAAAGAGCAGCATCGGCATGCTTTTCACGTCGTTTGATAAAAATCCACACGCGCGTTCTGCCAAAAGCACCATTTGCATGCATATCGTGTGGTTTTGCACAAAACTGCATCCGCGTCTACCAAAAGTTGCATATGCATGCTCTAAACGCGTTTTGGGACAAATCCATGTGCGGGTTCTAAAAAGAGCAGCATTGGCATGCTTTTCACGTTGTTTGGTAGAAATCCACACGCGCGTTCAGCAAAAAGCACCATTTGCATGCATATCGTGGGGTTTTGCAGAAAACTGCATCCGCGTCTACCAAAAGATGCATATGCATGCTTACAACGGGTTTTGGCACAAATCCATGTGCGGGTTCTAAAAAGAGCAGCATTGGCATGCTTTTCACGTAGTTTGGTAGAAATCCACACGCGCGTTCTGCCAAAAGCACCATTTGCATGCATATCGTGTGGTTTTGCAGAAAACTGCATCCGCGTCTACTAAAAGATGCATATGCATGCTTAAAACGGGTTTTGGCACAAATCCATGTGCGGGTGCTAAAAAGAGCAGCATGGGCATGCTTTTCACGTCGTTTGGCAGAAATCCACACGCGCGTTCTGCCAAAAGCACCATTTGCATGCATATCGTGTGGTTTTGCAGAAAACTGCATCCGCGTCTACCAAAAGTTGCATATGCATGCTTTAAACGCGTTTTGGCACAAATCCATGTGCGGGTTCTAAAAAGAGCAGCATTGGCATGCTTTTCACGTCGTTTGGTAGAAATCCACACGGGCGTTCTGCCAAAAGCACCATTTGCATGCATATCGCGTGGTTTTGCAGAAAACTGCATCCGCGTCTACCAAAGTTGCATATGCATGCTTAAAACGCGTTTTGGCACAAATCCATGTGCGGGTTCTAAAAAGAGCAGCATTGGCATGCTTTTCACGTCGTTTGGTAGAAATCCACACGCGCGTTCTGCCAAAAGCACCATTTGCATGCATATCGTGTGGTTTTGCAGAAAACTGCATCCGCGTCTACCAAAAGTTGCATATGCATGCTTAAAACGCGTTTTGGCACAAATCCATGTGCGGGTTCTAAAAAGAACAGCATTGGCATGCTTTTCACGTAGTTTGGTAGAAATCCACACGCGCGTTCTGCCAAAAGCACCATTTGCATGCATATCGTGTGGTTTTGCAGAAAACTGCATCCGCGTCTACCAAAAAGTGCATGTGCTTGCTTAAAACGCGTTTTGGCACAAATCACTGTGCGGTTTCTAAAAAGAGCAGCATTGGCATGCTTTTCACGTCGTTTGGTAGAAATCCACGCGCGCGTTCTGCCAAAAGCACCATTTGCATGCATATCGTGTGGTTTTGCAGAAAACTGCATCCGCGTCTACCAAAAGATGCATATGCATGCTTAAAACGGGTTTTGGCACAAATCCATGTGCGGGTGCTAAAAAGAGCAGCATGGGCATGCTTTTCACGTCGTTTGGTAGAAATCCACACGCGCGTTCTGCCAAAAGCACCATTTGCATGCATATCGTGTGGTTTTGCAGAAAACTGCATCCGCGTCTACCAAAGTTGCATATGCATGCTTAAAACGTGTTTTGGCACAAATCCATGTGCGGGTTCTAAAAAGAGCAGCATTGGCATGCTTTTCACGTCGTTTGGTAGAAATCCACACGCGCGTTCTGCCAAAAGCACCATTTGCATGCATATCGTGTGGTTTTGCAGAAAACTGCGTCCACGTCTACCAAAAGTTGCATATGAATGCTTAAAACGCGTTTTGGCACAAATCCATGTGAGGGTTCTAAAAAGAGCAGCATTGGCATGCTTTTCACGTCGTTTGGTATAAATCCACAGGCGCGTTCTGCCAAAAGCACCATTTGCATGCATATCGTGTGGTATTGCAGAAAACTGCATCCGCGTCTACCAAAAAGTGCATGTGCTTGCTTAAAACGCGTTTTGGCACAAATCACTGTGCGGTTTCTAAAAAGAGCAGCATTGGCATGCTTTTCACGTCGTTTGGTAGAAATCCACGCGCGCGTTCTGCCAAAAGCACCATTTGCATGCATATCGTGTGGTTTTGCAGAAAACTGCATCCGCGTCTACCAAAAGTTGCATATGCATGCTTAAAACGCGTTTTGGCACAAATCCATGTGCGGGTTCTAAAAAGAGCAGCATTGGCATGCTTTTCACGTCGTTTGGTAGAAATCCACACGCGCGTTCTGCCAAAAGCGTCATTTGCATGCATATCGTGTGGTTTTGCAGAAAACTGCATCCTCGTCTACCAAAAGTTGCGTATTCATGCTTAAAACGCGTTTTGGCACAAATCCATGTGCGGGTGCTAAAAAGAGCAGCATTGGCATGCTTTTCACGTCGGTTGGTAGAAATCCACACGCGCGTTCTGCCAAAAGCACCATTTGCATGCATATCGTGTGGTTTTGCAGAAAACTGCATCCGCGTCTACCAAAAGATGCATATGAATGCTTAAAACGGGTTTTGGCACAAATCCATGTGCGGGTGCTAAAAAGAGCAGCATGGGCATGCTTTTCACGTCGTTTGGTAGAAATCCACACGCGCGTTCTGCCAAAAGCACCATTTGCATGCATATCGTGTGGTTTTGCAGAAAACTGCATCCGCGTCTACCAAAAGTTGCATATGCATGCTTTAAACGCATTTTGGCACAAATCCATGTGCGGGTTCTAAAAAGAGGAGCATTGGCATGCTTTTCACGTCGTTTGGTAGAAATCCACACGGGCGTTCTGCCAAAAGCACCATTTGCATGCATATCGCGTGGTTTTGCAGAAAACTGCATCCGCGTCTACCAAAGTTGCATATGCATGCTTAAAACGCGTTTTGGCACAAATCCATGTGCGGGTTCTAAAAAGAGCAGCATTGGCATGCTTTTCACGTCGTTTGGTAGAAATCCACACGCGCGTTCTGCCAAAAGCACCATTTGCATGCATATCGTGTGGTATTGCAGAAAACTGCATCCGCGTCTACCAAAAAGTGCATGTGCTTGCTTAAAACGCGTTTTGGCACAAATCACTGTGCGGTTTCTAAAAAGAGCAGCATTGGCATGGTTTTCACGTCGTTTGGTAGAAATCCACGCGCGCGTTCTGCCAAAAGCACCATTTGCATGCATATCGTGTGGTTTTGCAGAAAACTGCATCCGCGTCTACCAAAAGTTGCATATGCATGCTTAAAACGCGTTTTGGCACAAATCCATGTGCGGGTTCTAAAAAGAGCAGCATTGGCATGCTTTTCACGTCGTTTGGTAGAAATCCACACGCGCGTTCTGCCAAAAGCACCATTTGCATGCATATCGTGTGGTATTGCAGAAAACTGCATCCGCGTCTACCAAAAGATGCATATGAATGCTTAAAACGGGTTTTGGCACAAATCCATGTGCGGGTGCTAAAAAGAGCAGCATGTTCATGCCTATCACGTCGTTTGGTAGAAATCCACACGCGCGTTCTGCCAAAAGCACCATTTGCATGCATATCGTGTGGTTTTGCAGAAAACTGCATCCGCGTCTACCAAAAGTTGCATATGCATGCTTTAAACGCGTTTTGGCACAAATCCATGTGCGGGTTCTAAAAAGAGCAGCATTGGCATGCTTTTCACGTCGTTTGGTAGAAATCCACACGCGCGTTCTGCCAAAAGCACCATTTGCATGCATATCGTGTGGTTTTGCAGAAAACTGCATCCGCGTCTACCAAAGTTGCATATGCATGCTTAAAACGCGGTTTGGCACAAATCCATGTGCGGGTTCTAAAAAGAGCAGCATTGGCATGCTTTTCACGTCGTTTGGTAGAAATCCACACGCGCGTTCTGCCAAAAGCACCATTTGCATGCATATCGTGTGGTTTTGCAGAAAACTGCATCCGCGTCTACCAAAAGTTGCATATGCATGCTTAAAATGCGTTTTGGCACAAATCCATGTGCGGGTTCTAAAAAGAGCAGCATTGGCATGCTTTTCACGTAGTTTGGTAGAAATCCACACGCGCGTTCTGCCAAAAGCACCATTTGCTTGCATATCGTGTGGTTTTGCAGAAAACTGCATCCGCGTCTACCAAAAGTTGCATATGCATGCTTAAAACGCGTTTTGGGACAAACACATGTGCGGGTTCTAAAAAGAGCAGCATTGGCATGCTTTTCACGTCGTTTGGTAGAAATCCACGCGCGCGTTCTGCCAAAAGCACCATTTGCATGCATATCGTGTGGTTTTGCAGAAAACTGCATCCGCGTCTACCAAAAAGTGCATATGCATGCTTAAAACGGGTTTTGACACAAATCCATGTGCGGGTGCTAAAAAGAGCAGCATGGGTATGCTTTTCACGTCGTTTGGTAAAAATCCACACGCGCGTTCTGCCAAAAGCACCATTTGTATGCATATCGTGTGGTTTTGCAGAAAACTGCTTCCGCGTCTACCAAAGTTGCATATGCATGCTTAAAACGTGTTTTGGCACAAATCCATGTGCGGGTTCTAAAAAGAGCAGCATTGGCATGCTTTTCACGTCGTTTGGTAGAAATCCACACGCGCGTTCTGCCAAAAGCACCATTTGCATGCATATCGTGTGGTTTTTCAGAAAACTGCATCCACGTCAACCAAAAGTTGCATATGAATGCTTAAAACGCGTTTTGGCACAAATCCATGTGAGGGTTCTTAAAAGAGCAGCATTGGCATGCATTCCACGTTGTTTGGTAGAAATCCACAGGCGCGTTCTGCCAAAAGCACCATTTGCATGCATATCGTGTGGTTTTGCAGAAAACTGCATCCGCGTCAACCAAAAACTGCATATGCATGCTTAAAACGCGTTTTGGCACAAATCCATGTGCGGGTTCTATAAAGAGCAGCATTGGCATGCTTTTCACGTCGTTTGGTAGAAATCCACACGCGCTTTCTGCCAAAAGCACCATTTGCATGCATATCGTGTGGTTTTGCAGAAAACTGCATCCGCGTCTACCAAAAGTTGCATATGCATGCTTAAAACGCGTTTTGGCACAAATCACTGTGCGGTTTCTAAAAAGAGCAGCATTGGCATGCTTTTCACGTCGTTTGGTAGAAATCCACGCGCGCGTTCTGCCAAAAGCACCATTTGCATGCATATCGTGTGGTTTTGCAGAAAACTGCATCCGCGTCTACCAAAAGATGCATATGCATGCTTAAAACGGGTTTTGGCACAAATCCATGTGCGGGTGCTAAAAAGAGCAGGATGGGCATGCTTTTCACGTCGTTTGGTAGAAATCCACACGCGCGTTCTGCCAAAAGCACCATTTGCATGCATATCGTGTGGTTTTGCAGAAAACTGCATCCGCGTCTACCAAAGTTGCATATGCATGCTTAAAACGTGTTTTGGCACAAATCCATGTGCGGGTTCTAAAAAGAGCAGCATTGGCATGCTTTTCACGTCGTTTGGTAGAAATCCACACGCGCGTTCTGCCAAAAGCACCATTTGCATGCATATCGTGCGGTTTTGGAGAAAACTGCATCCACGTCTACCAAAAGTTGCATATGAATGCTTAAAACGCGTTTCGGCACAAATCCATGTGAGGGTTCTAAAAAGAGCAGCATTGGCATGCTTTTCACGTCGTTTGGTATAAATCCACAGGCGCGTTCTGCCAAAAGCACCATTTGCATGCATATCGTGTGGTATTGCAGAAAACTGCATCCGCGTCTACCAAAAAGTGCATGTGCTTGCTTAAAACGCGTTTTGGCACAAATCACTGTGCGGTTTCTAAAAAGAGCAGCATTGGCATGCTTTTCACGTCGTTTGGTAGAAATCCACGCGCGCGTTCTGCCAAAAGCACCATTTGCATGCATATCGTGTGGTTTTGCAGAAAACTGCATCCGCGTCAACCAAAAGTTGCATATGCATGCTTAAAACGCGTTTTGGCACAAATCCATGTGCGGGTTCTAAAAAGAGCAGCATTGGCATGCTTTTCACGTCGTTTGGTAGAAATCCACACGCGCGTTCCGCCAAAAGCACCATTTGCATGCATATCGTGTGGTTTTGCAGAAAACTGCATCCGCGTCTACCAAAAGTTGCATATGCATGCTTAAAACGCGTTTTGGCACAAATCCATGTGCGGGTTCTAAAAAGAGCAGCATTGGCATGCTTTTCACGTCGTTTGGTAGAAATCCACGCGCGCGTTCTGCCAAAAGCACCATTTGCATGCATATCGTGTGGTTTTGCAGAAAACTGCATCCGCGTCAACCAAAAAGTGCATATGCATGCTTAAAACGGGTTTTGACACAAATCCATGTGCGGGTGCTAAAAAGAGCAGCATGGGTATGCTTTTCACGTCGTTTGGTAAAAATCCACACGCGCGTTCGGCCAAAAGCACCATTTGCATGCATATCGTGTGGTTTTGCAGAAAACTGCTTCCGCGTCTACCAAAGTTGCATATGCATGCTTAAAACGTGTTTTGGCACAAATCCATGTGCGGGTTCTAAAAAGAGCAGCATTGGCATGCTTTTCACGTCGTTTGGTAGAAATCCACACGCGCGTTCTGCCAAAAGCACCATTTGCATGCATATCGTGTGGTTTTTCAGAAAACTGCATCCACGTCTACCAAAAGTTGCATATGAATGCTTAAAACGCGTTTTGGCACAAATCCATGTGAGGGTTCTTAAAAGAGCAGCATTGGCATGCATTTCACGTTGTTTGGTAGAAATCCACAGGCGCGTTCTGCCAAAAGCACCATTTGCATGCATATCGTGTGGTTTTGCAGAAAACTGCATCCGCGTCTACCAAAAACTGCATATGCATGCTTAAAACGCGTTTTGGCACAAATCCATGTGCGGGTTCTATAAAGAGCAGCATTGGCATGCTTTTCACGTCGTTTGGTAGAAATCCACACGCGCTTTCTGCCAAAAGCACCATTTGCATGCATATCGTGTGGTTTTGCAGAAAACTGCATCCGCGTCTACCAAAAGTTGCATATGCATGCTTTAAACGCATTTTGGCACAAATCCATGTGCGGGTTCTAAAAAGAGCAGCATTGGCATGCTTTTCACGTCGTTTGGTAGAAATCCACACGGGCGTTCTGCCAAAAGCACCATTTGCATGCATATCGCGTGGTTTTGCAGAAAACTGCATCCGCGTCTACCAAAGTTGCATATGCATGCTTAAAACGCGTTTTGGCACAAATCCATGTGCGGGTTCTAAAAAGAGCAGCATTGGCATGCTTTTCACGTCGTTTGGTAGAAATCCACACGCGCGTTCTGCCAAAAGCACCATTTGCATGCATATCGTGTGGTTTTGCAGAAAACTGCATCCGCGTCTACCAAAAGTTGCATATGCATGCTTAAAACGCGTTTTAGCACAAATCCATGTGCGGGTTCTAAAAAGAGCAGCATTGGCATGCTTTTCACGTAGTTTGGTAGAAATCCACACGCGCGTTCTGCCAAAAGCACCATTTGCATGCATATCGTGTGGTTTTGCAGAAAACTGCATCCGCGTCTACCAAAAAGTGCATGTGCTTGCTTAAAACGCGTTTTGGCACAAATCACTGTGCGGTTTCTAAAAAGAGCAGCATTGGCATGCTTTTCACGTCGTTTGGTAGAAATCCACGCGCGCGTTCTGCCAAAAGCACCATTTGCATGCATATCGTGTGGTTTTGCAGAAAACTGCATCCGCGTCTACCAAAAGATGCATATGCATGCTTAAAACGGGTTTTGGCACAAATCCATGTGCGGGTGCTAAAAAGAGCAGGATGGGCATGCTTTTCACGTCGTTTGGTAGAAATCCACACGCGCGTTCTGCCAAAAGCACCATTTGCATGCATATCGTGTGGTTTTGCAGAAAACTGCATCCGCGTCTACCAAAGTTGCATATGCATGCTTAAAACGTGTTTTGGCACAAATCCATGTGCGGGTTCTAAAAAGAGCAGCATTGGCATGCTTTTCACGTCGTTTGGTAGAAATCCACACGCGCGTTCTGACAAAAGCACCATTTGCATGCATATCGTGCGGTTTTGGAGAAAACTGCATCCACGTCTACCAAAAGTTGCATATGAATGCTTAAAACGCGTTTTGGCACAAATCCATGTGAGGGTTCTAAAAAGAGCAGCATTGGCATGCTTTTCACGTCGTTTGGTATAAATCCACAGGCGCGTTCTGCCAAAAGCACCATTTGCATGCATATCGTGTGGTATTGCAGAAAACTGCATCCGCGTCTACCAAAAAGTGCATGTGCTTGCTTAAAACGCGTTTTGGCACAAATCACTGTTCGGTTTCTAAAAAGAGCAGCATTGGAATGCTTTTCACGTCGTTTGGTAGAAATCCACGCGCGCGTTCTGCCAAAAGCACCATTTGCATGCATATCGTGTGGTTTTGCAGAAAACTGCATCCGCGTCTACCAAAAGTTGCATATGCATGCTTAAAACGCGTTTTGGCACAAATCCATGTGCGGGTTCTAAAAAGAGCAGCATTGGCATGCTTTTTACGTCGTTTGGTAGAAATCCACACGCGCGTTCCGCCAAAAGCACCATTTGCATGCATATCGTGTGGTTTTGCAGAAAACTGCATCCGCGTCTACCAAAAGATGCATATGCATGCTTAAAACGCGTTTTGGCACAAATCCATGTGCGGGTTCTAAAAAGAGCAGCATTGGCATGCTTTTCACGTCGTTTGGTAGAAATCCACACGCGCGTTCTGCCAAAAGCACCATTTGCATGCATATCGTGTGGTTTTGCAGAAAACTGCATCCGCGTCTACCAAAAAGTGCATGTGCTTGCTTCAAACGCGTTTTGGCACAAATCCATGTGCAGGTGCGAAAAAGAGCAGCATCGGTGTGCTTTTCACGTCGTTTGGTAGAAATCCACACGCGCGTTCTGCCAAAAGCACCGTTTGCATGCATATCGTGTGGTTTTGCAGAAAACTGCATTCGCGTCTACCAAAAGATGCATATGCATGCTTAAAACGCGTTTTGGCACAAGACCATGTGCGGGTTCTAAAAAGAGTAGCATTGGCATGCTTTTCACGTCGTTTGGTAGAAATCCACACGCGCGTTCTGCCAAAAGCACCATTTGCATGCATATCGTGTGGTTTTGCAGAAAACTGCATCCGCGTCTACCAAAAGTTGCATATGCATGCTTAAAACGTGTTTTGGCACAAATCCATATGCGGGTTCTAAAAAGAGCAGCATTGGCATGCTTTTCACGTCGTTTGGTAGAAATCCACACGCGCATTCTGCCAAAAGCACCATTTGCATGCATATCGTGTGGTTTTGCAGAAAACTGCATCCGCGTCTACCAAAAGTTGCATATGCATGCTTAAAACGCGTTTTGGGACAAATCCATGTGCGGGTTCTAAAAAGAGCAGCATTGGCATGCTTTTCACGTCGTTTGGTAGAAATCCACACGCGCGTTCTGCCAAAAGCACCATTTGCATGCATATCGTGTGGTTTTGCAGAAAACTGCATCCGCGTCTACCAAAAGTTGCATATGCATGCTTAAAATGCGTTTTGGCACAAATCCATGTGCGGGTTCTAAAAAGAGCAGCATTGGCATGCTTTTCACGTAGTTTGGTAGAAATCCACACGCGCGTTCTGCCAAAAGCACCATTTGCTTGCATATCGTGTGGTTTTGCAGAAAACTGCATCCGCGTCTACCAAAAGTTGCATATGCATGCTTAAAACGCGTTTTGGGACAAACACATGTGCGGGTTCTAAAAAGAGCAGCATTGGCATGCTTTTCACGTCGTTTGGTAGAAATCCACACGGGCGTTCTGCCAAAAGCACCATTTGCATGCATATCGTGTGGTATTGCAGAAAACTGCATCCGCGTCTACCAAAAAGTGCATGTGCTTGCTTAAAACGCGTTTTGGCACAAATCACTGTGCGGTTTCTAAAAAGAGCAGCATTGGCATGCTTTTCACGTCGTTTGGTAGAAATCCACGCGCGCGTTCTGCCAAAAGCACCATTTGCATGCATATCGTGTGGTTTTGCAGAAAACTGCATCCGCGTCAACCAAAAGTTGCATATGCATGCTTAAAACGCGTTTTGGCACAAATTCATGTGCTGGTTCTAAAAAGAGCAGCATTGGCATGCTTTTCACGTCGTTTGGTAGAAATCCACACGCGCGTTCCGCCAAAAGCACCATTTGCATGCATATCGTGTGGTTTTGCAGAAAACTGCATCCGCGTCTACCAAAAGTTGCATATGCATGCTTAAAACGCGTTTTGGCACAAATCCATGTGCGGGTTCTAAAAAGAGCAGCATTGGCATGCTTTTCACGTCGTTTGGTAGAAATCCACGCGCGCGTTCTGCCAAAAGCACCATTTGCATGCATATCGTGTGGTTTTGCAGAAAACTGCATCCGCGTCTACCAAAAAGTGCATATGCATGCTTAAAACGGGTTTTGACACAAATCCATGTGCGGGTGCTAAAAAGAGCAGCATGGGTATGCTTTTCACGTCGTTTGGTAAAAATCCACACGCGCGTTCTGCCAAAAGCACCATTTGCATGCATATCGTGTGGTTTTGCAGAAAACTGCTTCCGCGTCTACCAAAGTTGCATATGCATGCTTAAAACGTGTTTTGGCACAAATCCATGTGCGGGTTCTAAAAAGAGCAGCATTGGCATGCTTTTCACGTCGTTTGGTAGAAATCCACACGCGCGTTCTGCCAAAAGCACCATTTGCATGCATATCGTGTGGTTTTTCAGAAAACTGCATCCACGTCTACCAAAAGTTGCATATGAATGCTTAAAACGCGTTTTGGCACAAATCCATGTGAGGGTTCTTAAAAGAGCAGCATTGGCATGCATTTCACGTTGTTTGGTAGAAATCCACAGGCGCGTTCTGCCAAAAGCACCATTTGCATGCATATCGTGTGGTTTTGCAGAAAACTGCATCCGCGTCTACCAAAAACTGCATATGCATGCTTAAAACGCGTTTTGGCACAAATCCATGTGCGGGTTCTATAAAGAGCAGCATTGGCATGCTTTTCACGTCGTTTGGTAGAAATCCACACGCGCTTTCTGCCAAAAGCACCATTTGCATGCATATCGTGTGGTTTTGCAGAAAACTGCATCCGCGTCTACCAAAAGTTGCATATGCATGCTTTAAACGCATTTTGGCACAAATCCATGTGCGGGTTCTAAAAAGAGCAGCATTGGCATGCTTTTCACGTCGTTTGGTAGAAATCCACACGGGCGTTCTGCCAAAAGCACCATTTGCATGCATATCGCGTGGTTTTGCAGAAAACTGCATCCGCGTCTACCAAAGTTGCATATGCATGCTTAAAACGCGTTTTGGCACAAATCCATGTGCGGGTTCTAAAAAGAGCAGCATTGGCATGCTTTTCACGTCGTTTGGTAGAAATCCACACGCGCGTTCTGCCAAAAGCACCATTTGCATGCATATCGTGCGGTTTTGGAGAAAACTGCATCCACGTCTACCAAAAGTTGCATATGAATGCTTAAAACGCGTTTTGGCACAAATCCATGTGAGGGTTCTAAAAAGAGCAGCATTGGCATGCTTTTCACGTCGTTTGGTATAAATCCACAGGCGCGTTCTGCCAAAAGCACCATTTGCATGCATATCGTGTGGTATTGCAGAAAACTGCATCCGCGTCTACCAAAAAGTGCATGTGCTTGCTTAAAACGCGTTTTGGCACAAATCACTGTGCGGTTTCTAAAAAGAGCAGCATTGGCATGCTTTTCACGTCGTTTGGTAGAAATCCACGCGCGCGTTCTGCCCAAAGCACCATTTGCATGCATATCGTGTGGTTTTGCAGAAAACTGCATCCGCGTCTACCAAAAGTTGCATATGCATGCTTAAAACGCGTTTTGGCACAAATCCATGTGCGGGTTCTAAAAAGTGCAGCATTGGCATGCTTTTCACGTCGTTTGGTAGAAATCCACACGCGCGTTCCGCCAAAAGCACCATTTGCATGCATATCGTGTGGTTTTGCAGAAAACTGCATCCGCGTCTACCAAAAGATGCATATGCATGCTTAAAACGCGTTTTGGCACAAATCCATGTGCGGGTTCTAAAAAGAGCAGCATTGGCATGCTTTTCACGTCGTTTGGTAGAAATCCACACGCGCGTTCTGCCAAAAGCACCATTTGCATGGATATCGTGTGGTTTTGCAGAAAACTGCATCCGCGTCTACCAAAAAGTGCATGTGCTTGCTTCAAACGCGTTTTGGCACAAATCCATGTGCAGGTGCGAAAAAGAGCAGCATCGGTGTGCTTTTCACGTCGTTTGGTAGAAATCCACACGCGCGTTCTGCCAAAAGCACCGTTTGCATGCATATCGTGTGGTTTTGCAGAAAACTGCATTCGCGTCTACCAAAAGATGCATATGCATGCTTAAAACGCGTTTTGGCACAAGACCATGTGCGGGTTCTAAAAAGAGCAGCATTGGCATGCTTTTCACGTCGTTTGGTAGAAATCCACACGCGCGTTCTGCCAAAAGCACCATTTGCATGCATATCGTGTGGTTTTGCAGAAAACTGCATCCGCGTCTACCAAAAGTTGCATATGCATGCTTAAAACGTGTTTTGGCACAAATCCATATGCGGGTTCTAAAAAGAGCAGCATTGGCATGCTTTTCACGTCGTTTGGTAGAAATCCACACGCGCATTCTGCCAAAAGCACCATTTGCATGCATATCGTGTGGTTTTGCAGAAAACTGCATCCGCGTCTACCAAAAGTTGCATATGCATGCTTAAAACGCGTTTTGGGACAAATCCATGTGCGGGTGCTAAAAAGAGCAGCATGTTCATGCTTATCACGTCGTTTGGTAGAAATCCACACGCGCGTTCTGCCAAAAGCACCATTTGCATGCATATCGTGTGGTTTTGCAGAAAACTGCATCCGCGTCTACCAAAAGTTGCATATGCATGCTTTAAACGCGTTTTGGCACAAATCCATGTGCGGGTTCTAAAAAGAGCAGCATTGGCATGCTTTTCACGTCGTTTGGTAGAAATCCACACGCGCGTTCTGCCAAAAGCACCATTTGCATGCATATCGTGTGGTTTTGCAGAAAACTGCATCCGCGTCTACCAAAGTTGCATATGCATGCTTAAAACGCGTTTTGGCACAAATCCATGTGCGGGTTCTAAAAAGAGCAGCATTGGCATGCTTTTTACGTCGTTTGGTAGAAATCCACACGCGCGTTCCGCCAAAAGCACCATTTGCATGCATATCGTGTGGTTTTGCAGAAAACTGCATCCGCGTCTACCAAAAGATGCATATGCATGCTTAAAACGCGTTTTGGCACAAATCCATGTGCGGGTTCTAAAAAGAGCAGCATTGGCATCCTTTTCACGTCGTTTGGTAGAAATCCACACGCGCGTTCTGCCAAAAGCACCATTTGCATGCATATCGTGTGGTTTTGCAGAAAACTGCATCCGCGTCTACCAAAAAGTGCATGTGCTTGCTTCAAACGCGTTTTGGCACAAATCCATGTGCAGGTGCGAAAAAGAGCAGCATCGGTGTGCTTTTCACGTCGTTTGGTAGAAATCCACACGCGCGTTCTGCCAAAAGCACCGTTTGCATGCATATCGTGTGGTTTTGCAGAAAACTGCATTCGCGTCTACCAAAAGATGCATATGCATGCTTAAAACGCGTTTTGGCACAAGACCATGTGCGGGTTCTAAAAAGAGCAGCATTGGCATGCTTTTCACGTCGTTTGGTAGAAATCCACACGCGCGTTCTGCCAAAAGCACCATTTGCATGCATATCGTGTGGTTTTGCAGAAAACTGCATCCGCGTCTACCAAAAGTTGCATATGCATGCTTAAAACGTGTTTTGGCACAAATCCATATGCGGGTTCTAAAAAGAGCAGCATTGGCATGCTTTTCACGTCGTTTGGTAGAAATCCACACGCGCATTCTGCCAAAAGCACCATTTGCATGCATATCGTGTGGTTTTGCAGAAAACTGCATCCGCGTCTACCAAAAGTTGCATATGCATGCTTAAAACGCGTTTTGGGACAAATCCATGTGCGGGTTCTAAAAAGAGCAGCATTGGCATGCTTTTCACGTCGTTTGGTAGAAATCCACACGCGCGTTCTGCCAAAAGCACCATTTGCATGCATATCGTGTGGTATTGCAGAAAACTGCATCCGCGTCTACCAAAAGATGCATATGAATGCTTAATGCGGGCTTTGGCACAAATCCATGTGCGGGTGCTAAAAAGAGCAGCATGTTCATGCTTATCACGTCGTTTGGTAGAAATCCACACGCGCGTTCTGCCAAAAGCACCATTTGCATGCATATCGTGTGGTTTTGCAGAAAACTGCATCCGCGTCTACCAAAAGTTGCATATGCATGCTTTAAACGCGTTTTGGCACAAATCCATGTGCGGGTTCTAAAAAGAGCAGCATTGGCATGCTTTTCACGTCGTTTGGTAGAAATCCACACGCGCGTTCTGCCAAAAGCACCATTTGCATGCATATCGTGTGGTTTTGCAGAAAACTGCATCCGCGTCTACCAAAGTTGCATATGCATGCTTAAAACGCGTTTTGGCACAAATCCATGTGCGGGTTCTAAAAAGAGCAGCATTGGCATGCTTTTCACGTCGTTTGGTAGAAATCCACACGCGCGTTCTGCCAAAAGCACCATTTGCATGCATATCGTGTGGTTTTGCAGAAAACTGCATCCGCGTCTACCAAAAGTTGCATATGCATGCTTAAAATGCGTTTTGGCACAAATCCATGTGCGGGTTCTAAAAAGAGCAGCATTGGCATGCTTTTCACGTAGTTTGGTAGAAATCCACACGCGCGTTCTGCCAAAAGCACCATTTGCTTGCATATCGTGTGGTTTTGCAGAAAACTGCATCCGCGTCTACCAAAAGTTGCATATGCATGCTTAAAACGCGTTTTGGGACAAACACATGTGCGGGTTCTAAAAAGAGCAGCATTGGCATGCTTTTCACGTCGTTTGGTAGAAATCCACGCGCGCGTTCTGCCAAAAGCACCATTTGCATGCATATCGTGTGGTTTTGCAGAAAACTGCATCCGCGTCTACCAAAAGTGCATATGCATGCTTAAAACGGGTTTTTACACAAATCCATGTGCGGGTGCTAAAAAGAGCAGCATGGGTATGCTTTTCACGTCGTTTGGTAAAAATCCACACGCGCGTTCTGCCAAAAGCACCATTTGTATGCATATCGTGTGGTTTTGCAGAAAACTGCTTCCGCGTCTACCAAAGTTGCATATGCATGCTTAAAACGTGTTTTGGCACAAATCCATGTGCGGGTTCTAAAAAGAGCAGCATTGGCATGCTTTTCACGTCGTTTGGTAGAAATCCACACGCGCGTTCTGCCAAAAGCACCATTTGCATGCATATCGTGTGGTTTTTCAGAAAACTGCATCCACGTCAACCAAAAGTTGCATATGAATGCTTAAAACGCGTTTTGGCACAAATCCATGTGAGGGTTCTTAAAAGAGCAGCATTGGCATGCATTCCACGTTGTTTGGTAGAAATCCACAGGCGCGTTCTGCCAAAAGCACCATTTGCATGCATATCGTGTGGTTTTGCAGAAAACTGCATCCGCGTCTACCAAAAACTGCATATGCATGCTTAAAACGCGTTTTGGCACAAATCCATGTGCGGGTTCTATAAAGAGCAGCATTGGCATGCTTTTCACGTCGTTTGGTAGAAATCCACACGCGCTTTCTGCCAAAAGCACCATTTGCATGCATATCGTGTGGTTTTGCAGAAAACTGCATCCGCGTCTACCAAAAGTTGCATATGCATGCTTAAAACGCGTTTTGGCACAAATCACTGTGCGGTTTCTAAAAAGAGCAGCATTGGCATGCTTTTCACGTCGTTTGGTAGAAATCCACGCGCGCGTTCTGCCAAAAGCACCATTTGCATGCATATCGTGTGGTTTTGCAGAAAACTGCATCCGCGTCTACCAAAAGATGCATATGCATGCTTAAAACGGGTTTTGGCACAAATCCATGTGCGGGTGCTAAAAAGAGCAGGATGGGCATGCTTTTCACGTCGTTTGGTAGAAATCCACACGCGCGTTCTGCCAAAAGCACCATTTGCATGCATATCGTGTGGTTTTGCAGAAAACTGCATCCGCGTCTACCAAAGTTGCATATGCATGCTTAAAACGTGTTTTGGCACAAATCCATGTGCGGGTTCTAAAAAGAGCAGCATTGGCATGCTTTTCACGTCGTTTGGTAGAAATCCACACGCGCGTTCTGCCAAAAGCACCATTTGCATGCATATCGTGCGGTTTTGGAGAAAACTGCATCCACGTCTACCAAAAGTTGCATATGAATGCTTAAAACGCGTTTCGGCACAAATCCATGTGAGGGTTCTAAAAAGAGCAGCATTGGCATGCTTTTCACGTCGTTTGGTATAAATCCACAGGCGCGTTCTGCCAAAAGCACCATTTGCATGCATATCGTGTGGTATTGCAGAAAACTGCATCCGCGTCTACCAAAAAGTGCATGTGCTTGCTTAAAACGCGTTTTGGCACAAATCACTGTGCGGTTTCTAAAAAGAGCAGCATTGGCATGCTTTTCACGTCGTTTGGTAGAAATCCACGCGCGCGTTCTGCCAAAAGCACCATTTGCATGCATATCGTGTGGTTTTGCAGAAAACTGCATCCGCGTCAACCAAAAGTTGCATATGCATGCTTAAAACGCGTTTTGGCACAAATCCATGTGCGGGTTCTAAAAAGAGCAGCATTGGCATGCTTTTCACGTCGTTTGGTAGAAATCCACACGCGCGTTCCGCCAAAAGCACCATTTGCATGCATATCGTGTGGTTTTGCAGAAAACTGCATCCGCGTCTACCAAAAGTTGCATATGCATGCTTAAAACGCGTTTTGGCACAAATCCATGTGCGGGTTCTAAAAAGAGCAGCATTGGCATGCTTTTCACGTCGTTTGGTAGAAATCCACGCGCGCGTTCTGCCAAAAGCACCATTTGCATGCATATCGTGTGGTTTTGCAGAAAACTGCATCCGCGTCTACCAAAAAGTGCATATGCATGCTTAAAACGGGTTTTGACACAAATCCATGTGCGGGTGCTAAAAAGAGCAGCATGGGTATGCTTTTCACGTCGTTTGGTAAAAATCCACACGCGCGTTCGGCCAAAAGCACCATTTGCATGCATATCGTGTGGTTTTGCAGAAAACTGCTTCCGCGTCTACCAAAGTTGCATATGCATGCTTAAAACGTGTTTTGGCACAAATCCATGTGCGGGTTCTAAAAAGAGCAGCATTGGCATGCTTTTCACGTCGTTTGGTAGAAATCCACACGCGCGTTCTGCCAAAAGCACCATTTGCATGCATATCGTGTGGTTTTTCAGAAAACTGCATCCACGTCTACCAAAAGTTGCATATGAATGCTTAAAACGCGTTTTGGCACAAATCCATGTGAGGGTTCTTAAAAGAGCAGCATTGGCATGCATTTCACGTTGTTTGGTAGAAATCCACAGGCGCGTTCTGCCAAAAGCACCATTTGCATGCATATCGTGTGGTTTTGCAGAAAACTGCATCCGCGTCTACCAAAAACTGCATATGCATGCTTAAAACGCGTTTTGGCACAAATCCATGTGCGGGTTCTATAAAGAGCAGCATTGGCATGCTTTTCACGTCGTTTGGTAGAAATCCACACGCGCTTTCTGCCAAAAGCACCATTTGCATGCATATCGTGTGGTTTTGCAGAAAACTGCATCCGCGTCTACCAAAAGTTGCATATGCATGCTTTAAACGCATTTTGGCACAAATCCATGTGCGGGTTCTAAAAAGAGCAGCATTGGCATGCTTTTCACGTCGTTTGGTAGAAATCCACACGGGCGTTCTGCCAAAAGCACCATTTGCATGCATATCGCGTGGTTTTGCAGAAAACTGCATCCGCGTCTACCAAAGTTGCATATGCATGCTTAAAACGCGTTTTGGCACAAATCCATGTGCGGGTTCTAAAAAGAGCAGCATTGGCATGCTTTTCACGTCGTTTGGTAGAAATCCACACGCGCGTTCTGCCAAAAGCACCATTTGCATGCATATCGTGTGGTTTTGCAGAAAACTGCATCCGCGTCTACCAAAAGTTGCATATGCATGCTTAAAACGCGTTTTAGCACAAATCCATGTGCGGGTTCTAAAAAGAGCAGCATTGGCATGCTTTTCACGTAGTTTGGTAGAAATCCACACGCGCGTTCTGCCAAAAGCACCATTTGCATGCATATCGTGTGGTTTTGCAGAAAACTGCATCCGCGTCTACCAAAAAGTGCATGTGCTTGCTTAAAACGCGTTTTGGCACAAATCACTGTGCGGTTTCTAAAAAGAGCAGCATTGGCATGCTTTTCACGTCGTTTGGTAGAAATCCACGCGCGCGTTCTGCCAAAAGCACCATTTGCATGCATATCGTGTGGTTTTGCAGAAAACTGCATCCGCGTCTACCAAAAGATGCATATGCATGCTTAAAACGGGTTTTGGCACAAATCCATGTGCGGGTGCTAAAAAGAGCAGGATGGGCATGCTTTTCACGTCGTTTGGTAGAAATCCACACGCGCGTTCTGCCAAAAGCACCATTTGCATGCATATCGTGTGGTTTTGCAGAAAACTGCATCCGCGTCTACCAAAGTTGCATATGCATGCTTAAAACGTGTTTTGGCACAAATCCATGTGCGGGTTCTAAAAAGAGCAGCATTGGCATGCTTTTCACGTCGTTTGGTAGAAATCCACACGCGCGTTCTGACAAAAGCACCATTTGCATGCATATCGTGCGGTTTTGGAGAAAACTGCATCCACGTCTACCAAAAGTTGCATATGAATGCTTAAAACGCGTTTTGGCACAAATCCATGTGAGGGTTCTAAAAAGAGCAGCATTGGCATGCTTTTCACGTCGTTTGGTATAAATCCACAGGCGCGTTCTGCCAAAAGCACCATTTGCATGCATATCGTGTGGTATTGCAGAAAACTGCATCCGCGTCTACCAAAAAGTGCATGTGCTTGCTTAAAACGCGTTTTGGCACAAATCACTGTGCGGTTTCTAAAAAGAGCAGCATTGGAATGCTTTTCACGTCGTTTGGTAGAAATCCACGCGCGCGTTCTGCCAAAAGCACCATTTGCATGCATATCGTGTGGTTTTGCAGAAAACTGCATCCGCGTCTACCAAAAGTTGCATATGCATGCTTAAAACGCGTTTTGGCACAAATCCATGTGCGGGTTCTAAAAAGAGCAGCATTGGCATGCTTTTTACGTCGTTTGGTAGAAATCCACACGCGCGTTCCGCCAAAAGCACCATTTGCATGCATATCGTGTGGTTTTGCAGAAAACTGCATCCGCGTCTACCAAAAGATGCATATGCATGCTTAAAACGCGTTTTGGCACAAATCCATGTGCGGGTTCTAAAAAGAGCAGCATTGGCATGCTTTTCACGTCGTTTGGTAGAAATCCACACGCGCGTTCTGCCAAAAGCACCATTTGCATGCATATCGTGTGGTTTTGCAGAAAACTGCATCCGCGTCTACCAAAAAGTGCATGTGCTTGCTTCAAACGCGTTTTGGCACAAATCCATGTGCAGGTGCGAAAAAGAGCAGCATCGGTGTGCTTTTCACGTCGTTTGGTAGAAATCCACACGCGCGTTCTGCCAAAAGCACCGTTTGCATGCATATCGTGTGGTTTTGCAGAAAACTGCATTCGCGTCTACCAAAAGATGCATATGCATGCTTAAAACGCGTTTTGGCACAAGACCATGTGCGGGTTCTAAAAAGAGCAGCATTGGCATGCTTTTCACGTCGTTTGGTAGAAATCCACACGCGCGTTCTGCCAAAAGCACCATTTGCATGCATATCGTGTGGTTTTGCAGAAAACTGCATCCGCGTCTACCAAAAGTTGCATATGCATGCTTAAAACGTGTTTTGGCACAAATCCATATGCGGGTTCTAAAAAGAGCAGCATTGGCATGCTTTTCACGTCGTTTGGTAGAAATCCACACGCGCATTCTGCCAAAAGCACCATTTGCATGCATATCGTGTGGTTTTGCAGAAAACTGCATCCGCGTCTACCAAAAGTTGCATATGCATGCTTAAAACGCGTTTTGGGACAAATCCATGTGCGGGTTCTAAAAAGAGCAGCATTGGCATGCTTTTCACGTCGTTTGGTAGAAATCCACACGCGCGTTCTGCCAAAAGCACCATTTGCATGCATATCGTGTGGTTTTGCAGAAAACTGCATCCGCGTCTACCAAAAGTTGCATATGCATGCTTAAAATGCGTTTTGGCACAAATCCATGTGCGGGTTCTAAAAAGAGCAGCATTGGCATGCTTTTCACGTAGTTTGGTAGAAATCCACACGCGCGTTCTGCCAAAAGCACCATTTGCTTGCATATCGTGTGGTTTTGCAGAAAACTGCATCCGCGTCTACCAAAAGTTGCATATGCATGCTTAAAACGCGTTTTGGGACAAACACATGTGCGGGTTCTAAAAAGAGCAGCATTGGCATGCTTTTCACGTCGTTTGGTAGAAATCCACACGGGCGTTCTGCCAAAAGCACCATTTGCATGCATATCGTGTGGTATTGCAGAAAACTGCATCCGCGTCTACCAAAAAGTGCATGTGCTTGCTTAAAACGCGTTTTGGCACAAATCACTGTGCGGTTTCTAAAAAGAGCAGCATTGGCATGCTTTTCACGTCGTTTGGTAGAAATCCACGCGCGCGTTCTGCCAAAAGCACCATTTGCATGCATATCGTGTGGTTTTGCAGAAAACTGCATCCGCGTCAACCAAAAGTTGCATATGCATGCTTAAAACGCGTTTTGGCACAAATTCATGTGCTGGTTCTAAAAAGAGCAGCATTGGCATGCTTTTCACGTCGTTTGGTAGAAATCCACACGCGCGTTCCGCCAAAAGCACCATTTGCATGCATATCGTGTGGTTTTGCAGAAAACTGCATCCGCGTCTACCAAAAGTTGCATATGCATGCTTAAAACGCGTTTTGGCACAAATCCATGTGCGGGTTCTAAAAAGAGCAGCATTGGCATGCTTTTCACGTCGTTTGGTAGAAATCCACGCGCGCGTTCTGCCAAAAGCACCATTTGCATGCATATCGTGTGGTTTTGCAGAAAACTGCATCCGCGTCTACCAAAAAGTGCATATGCATGCTTAAAACGGGTTTTGACACAAATCCATGTGCGGGTGCTAAAAAGAGCAGCATGGGTATGCTTTTCACGTCGTTTGGTAAAAATCCACACGCGCGTTCTGCCAAAAGCACCATTTGCATGCATATCGTGTGGTTTTGCAGAAAACTGCTTCCGCGTCTACCAAAGTTGCATATGCATGCTTAAAACGTGTTTTGGCACAAATCCATGTGCGGGTTCTAAAAAGAGCAGCATTGGCATGCTTTTCACGTCGTTTGGTAGAAATCCACACGCGCGTTCTGACAAAAGCACCATTTGCATGCATATCGTGCGGTTTTGGAGAAAACTGCATCCACGTCTACCAAAAGTTGCATATGAATGCTTAAAACGCGTTTTGGCACAAATCCATGTGAGGGTTCTAAAAAGAGCAGCATTGGCATGCTTTTCACGTCGTTTGGTATAAATCCACAGGCGCGTTCTGCCAAAAGCACCATTTGCATGCATATCGTGTGGTATTGCAGAAAACTGCATCCGCGTCTACCAAAAAGTGCATGTGCTTGCTTAAAACGCGTTTTGGCACAAATCACTGTGCGGTTTCTAAAAAGAGCAGCATTGGAATGCTTTTCACGTCGTTTGGTAGAAATCCACGCGCGCGTTCTGCCAAAAGCACCATTTGCATGCATATCGTGTGGTTTTGCAGAAAACTGCATCCGCGTCTACCAAAAGTTGCATATGCATGCTTAAAACGCGTTTTGGCACAAATCCATGTGCGGGTTCTAAAAAGAGCAGCATTGGCATGCTTTTTACGTCGTTTGGTAGAAATCCACACGCGCGTTCCGCCAAAAGCACCATTTGCATGCATATCGTGTGGTTTTGCAGAAAACTGCATCCGCGTCTACCAAAAGATGCATATGCATGCTTAAAACGCGTTTTGGCACAAATCCATGTGCGGGTTCTAAAAAGAGCAGCATTGGCATGCTTTTCACGTCGTTTGGTAGAAATCCACACGCGCGTTCTGCCAAAAGCACCATTTGCATGCATATCGTGTGGTTTTGCAGAAAACTGCATCCGCGTCTACCAAAAAGTGCATGTGCTTGCTTCAAACGCGTTTTGGCACAAATCCATGTGCAGGTGCGAAAAAGAGCAGCATCGGTGTGCTTTTCACGTCGTTTGGTAGAAATCCACACGCGCGTTCTGCCAAAAGCACCGTTTGCATGCATATCGTGTGGTTTTGCAGAAAACTGCATTCGCGTCTACCAAAAGATGCATATGCATGCTTAAAACGCGTTTTGGCACAAGACCATGTGCGGGTTCTAAAAAGAGCAGCATTGGCATGCTTTTCACGTCGTTTGGTAGAAATCCACACGCGCGTTCTGCCAAAAGCACCATTTGCATGCATATCGTGTGGTTTTGCAGAAAACTGCATCCGCGTCTACCAAAAGTTGCATATGCATGCTTAAAACGTGTTTTGGCACAAATCCATATGCGGGTTCTAAAAAGAGCAGCATTGGCATGCTTTTCACGTCGTTTGGTAGAAATCCACACGCGCATTCTGCCAAAAGCACCATTTGCATGCATATCGTGTGGTTTTGCAGAAAACTGCATCCGCGTCTACCAAAAGTTGCATATGCATGCTTAAAACGCGTTTTGGGACAAATCCATGTGCGGGTTCTAAAAAGAGCAGCATTGGCATGCTTTTCACGTCGTTTGGTAGAAATCCACACGCGCGTTCTGCCAAAAGCACCATTTGCATGCATATCGTGTGGTTTTGCAGAAAACTGCATCCGCGTCTACCAAAAGTTGCATATGCATGCTTAAAATGCGTTTTGGCACAAATCCATGTGCGGGTTCTAAAAAGAGCAGCATTGGCATGCTTTTCACGTAGTTTGGTAGAAATCCACACGCGCGTTCTGCCAAAAGCACCATTTGCTTGCATATCGTGTGGTTTTGCAGAAAACTGCATCCGCGTCTACCAAAAGTTGCATATGCATGCTTAAAACGCGTTTTGGGACAAACACATGTGCGGGTTCTAAAAAGAGCAGCATTGGCATGCTTTTCACGTCGTTTGGTAGAAATCCACACGGGCGTTCTGCCAAAAGCACCATTTGCATGCATATCGTGTGGTATTGCAGAAAACTGCATCCGCGTCTACCAAAAAGTGCATGTGCTTGCTTAAAACGCGTTTTGGCACAAATCACTGTGCGGTTTCTAAAAAGAGCAGCATTGGCATGCTTTTCACGTCGTTTGGTAGAAATCCACGCGCGCGTTCTGCCAAAAGCACCATTTGCATGCATATCGTGTGGTTTTGCAGAAAACTGCATCCGCGTCAACCAAAAGTTGCATATGCATGCTTAAAACGCGTTTTGGCACAAATTCATGTGCTGGTTCTAAAAAGAGCAGCATTGGCATGCTTTTCACGTCGTTTGGTAGAAATCCACACGCGCGTTCCGCCAAAAGCACCATTTGCATGCATATCGTGTGGTTTTGCAGAAAACTGCATCCGCGTCTACCAAAAGTTGCATATGCATGCTTAAAACGCGTTTTGGCACAAATCCATGTGCGGGTTCTAAAAAGAGCAGCATTGGCATGCTTTTCACGTCGTTTGGTAGAAATCCACGCGCGCGTTCTGCCAAAAGCACCATTTGCATGCATATCGTGTGGTTTTGCAGAAAACTGCATCCGCGTCTACCAAAAAGTGCATATGCATGCTTAAAACGGGTTTTGACACAAATCCATGTGCGGGTGCTAAAAAGAGCAGCATGGGTATGCTTTTCACGTCGTTTGGTAAAAATCCACACGCGCGTTCTGCCAAAAGCACCATTTGCATGCATATCGTGTGGTTTTGCAGAAAACTGCTTCCGCGTCTACCAAAGTTGCATATGCATGCTTAAAACGTGTTTTGGCACAAATCCATGTGCGGGTTCTAAAAAGAGCAGCATTGGCATGCTTTTCACGTCGTTTGGTAGAAATCCACACGCGCGTTCTGCCAAAAGCACCATTTGCATGCATATCGTGTGGTTTTTCAGAAAACTGCATCCACGTCTACCAAAAGTTGCATATGAATGCTTAAAACGCGTTTTGGCACAAATCCATGTGAGGGTTCTTAAAAGAGCAGCATTGGCATGCATTTCACGTTGTTTGGTAGAAATCCACAGGCGCGTTCTGCCAAAAGCACCATTTGCATGCATATCGTGTGGTTTTGCAGAAAACTGCATCCGCGTCTACCAAAAACTGCATATGCATGCTTAAAACGCGTTTTGGCACAAATCCATGTGCGGGTTCTATAAAGAGCAGCATTGGCATGCTTTTCACGTCGTTTGGTAGAAATCCACACGCGCTTTCTGCCAAAAGCACCATTTGCATGCATATCGTGTGGTTTTGCAGAAAACTGCATCCGCGTCTACCAAAAGTTGCATATGCATGCTTTAAACGCATTTTGGCACAAATCCATGTGCGGGTTCTAAAAAGAGCAGCATTGGCATGCTTTTCACGTCGTTTGGTAGAAATCCACACGGGCGTTCTGCCAAAAGCACCATTTGCATGCATATCGCGTGGTTTTGCAGAAAACTGCATCCGCGTCTACCAAAGTTGCATATGCATGCTTAAAACGCGTTTTGGCACAAATCCATGTGCGGGTTCTAAAAAGAGCAGCATTGGCATGCTTTTCACGTCGTTTGGTAGAAATCCACACGCGCGTTCTGCCAAAAGCACCATTTGCATGCATATCGTGCGGTTTTGGAGAAAACTGCATCCACGTCTACCAAAAGTTGCATATGAATGCTTAAAACGCGTTTTGGCACAAATCCATGTGAGGGTTCTAAAAAGAGCAGCATTGGCATGCTTTTCACGTCGTTTGGTATAAATCCACAGGCGCGTTCTGCCAAAAGCACCATTTGCATGCATATCGTGTGGTATTGCAGAAAACTGCATCCGCGTCTACCAAAAAGTGCATGTGCTTGCTTAAAACGCGTTTTGGCACAAATCACTGTGCGGTTTCTAAAAAGAGCAGCATTGGCATGCTTTTCACGTCGTTTGGTAGAAATCCACGCGCGCGTTCTGCCCAAAGCACCATTTGCATGCATATCGTGTGGTTTTGCAGAAAACTGCATCCGCGTCTACCAAAAGTTGCATATGCATGCTTAAAACGCGTTTTGGCACAAATCCATGTGCGGGTTCTAAAAAGTGCAGCATTGGCATGCTTTTCACGTCGTTTGGTAGAAATCCACACGCGCGTTCCGCCAAAAGCACCATTTGCATGCATATCGTGTGGTTTTGCAGAAAACTGCATCCGCGTCTACCAAAAGATGCATATGCATGCTTAAAACGCGTTTTGGCACAAATCCATGTGCGGGTTCTAAAAAGAGCAGCATTGGCATGCTTTTCACGTCGTTTGGTAGAAATCCACACGCGCGTTCTGCCAAAAGCACCATTTGCATGGATATCGTGTGGTTTTGCAGAAAACTGCATCCGCGTCTACCAAAAAGTGCATGTGCTTGCTTCAAACGCGTTTTGGCACAAATCCATGTGCAGGTGCGAAAAAGAGCAGCATCGGTGTGCTTTTCACGTCGTTTGGTAGAAATCCACACGCGCGTTCTGCCAAAAGCACCGTTTGCATGCATATCGTGTGGTTTTGCAGAAAACTGCATTCGCGTCTACCAAAAGATGCATATGCATGCTTAAAACGCGTTTTGGCACAAGACCATGTGCGGGTTCTAAAAAGAGCAGCATTGGCATGCTTTTCACGTCGTTTGGTAGAAATCCACACGCGCGTTCTGCCAAAAGCACCATTTGCATGCATATCGTGTGGTTTTGCAGAAAACTGCATCCGCGTCTACCAAAAGTTGCATATGCATGCTTAAAACGTGTTTTGGCACAAATCCATATGCGGGTTCTAAAAAGAGCAGCATTGGCATGCTTTTCACGTCGTTTGGTAGAAATCCACACGCGCATTCTGCCAAAAGCACCATTTGCATGCATATCGTGTGGTTTTGCAGAAAACTGCATCCGCGTCTACCAAAAGTTGCATATGCATGCTTAAAACGCGTTTTGGGACAAATCCATGTGCGGGTGCTAAAAAGAGCAGCATGTTCATGCTTATCACGTCGTTTGGTAGAAATCCACACGCGCGTTCTGCCAAAAGCACCATTTGCATGCATATCGTGTGGTTTTGCAGAAAACTGCATCCGCGTCTACCAAAAGTTGCATATGCATGCTTTAAACGCGTTTTGGCACAAATCCATGTGCGGGTTCTAAAAAGAGCAGCATTGGCATGCTTTTCACGTCGTTTGGTAGAAATCCACACGCGCGTTCTGCCAAAAGCACCATTTGCATGCATATCGTGTGGTTTTGCAGAAAACTGCATCCGCGTCTACCAAAGTTGCATATGCATGCTTAAAACGCGTTTTGGCACAAATCCATGTGCGGGTTCTAAAAAGAGCAGCATTGGCATGCTTTTTACGTCGTTTGGTAGAAATCCACACGCGCGTTCCGCCAAAAGCACCATTTGCATGCATATCGTGTGGTTTTGCAGAAAACTGCATCCGCGTCTACCAAAAGATGCATATGCATGCTTAAAACGCGTTTTGGCACAAATCCATGTGCGGGTTCTAAAAAGAGCAGCATTGGCATCCTTTTCACGTCGTTTGGTAGAAATCCACACGCGCGTTCTGCCAAAAGCACCATTTGCATGCATATCGTGTGGTTTTGCAGAAAACTGCATCCGCGTCTACCAAAAAGTGCATGTGCTTGCTTCAAACGCGTTTTGGCACAAATCCATGTGCAGGTGCGAAAAAGAGCAGCATCGGTGTGCTTTTCACGTCGTTTGGTAGAAATCCACACGCGCGTTCTGCCAAAAGCACCGTTTGCATGCATATCGTGTGGTTTTGCAGAAAACTGCATTCGCGTCTACCAAAAGATGCATATGCATGCTTAAAACGCGTTTTGGCACAAGACCATGTGCGGGTTCTAAAAAGAGCAGCATTGGCATGCTTTTCACGTCGTTTGGTAGAAATCCACACGCGCGTTCTGCCAAAAGCACCATTTGCATGCATATCGTGTGGTTTTGCAGAAAACTGCATCCGCGTCTACCAAAAGTTGCATATATGCATGCTTAAAACGTGTTTTGGCACAAATCCATATGCGGGTTCTAAAAAGAGCAGCATTGGCATGCTTTTCACGTCGTTTGGTAGAAATCCACACGCGCATTCTGCCAAAAGCACCATTTGCATGCATATCGTGTGGTTTTGCAGAAAACTGCATCCGCGTCTACCAAAAGTTGCATATGCATGCTTAAAACGCGTTTTGGGACAAATCCATGTGCGGGTTCTAAAAAGAGCAGCATTGGCATGCTTTTCACGTCGTTTGGTAGAAATCCACACGCGCGTTCTGCCAAAAGCACCATTTGCATGCATATCGTGTGGTATTGCAGAAAACTGCATCCGCGTCTACCAAAAGATGCATATGAATGCTTAAAACGGGCTTTGGCACAAATCCATGTGCGGGTGCTAAAAAGAGCAGCATGTTCATGCTTATCACGTCGTTTGGTAGAAATCCACACGCGCGTTCTGCCAAAAGCACCATTTGCATGCATATCGTGTGGTTTTGCAGAAAACTGCATCCGCGTCTACCAAAAGTTGCATATGCATGCTTTAAACGCGTTTTGGCACAAATCCATGTGCGGGTTCTCAAAAGAGCAGCATTGGCATGCTTTTCACGTCGTTTGGTAGAAATCCACACGCGCGTTCTGCCAAAAGCACCATTTGCATGCATATCGTGTGGTTTTGCAGAAAACTGCATCCGCGTCTACCAAAGTTGCATATGCATGCTTAAAACGCGTTTTGGCACAAATCCATGTGCGGGTTCTAAAAAGAGCAGCATTGGCATGCTTTTCACGTCGTTTGGTAGAAATCCACACGCGCGTTCTGCCAAAAGCACCATTTGCATGCATATCGTGTGGTTTTGCAGAAAACTGCATCCGCGTCTACCAAAAGTTGCATATGCATGCTTAAAATGCGTTTTGGCACAAATCCATGTGCGGGTTCTAAAAAGAGCAGCATTGGCATGCTTTTCACGTAGTTTGGTAGAAATCCACACGCGCGTTCTGCCAAAAGCACCATTTGCTTGCATATCGTGTGGTTTTGCAGAAAACTGCATCCGCGTCTACCAAAAGTTGCATATGCATGCTTAAAACGCGTTTTGGGACAAACACATGTGCGGGTTCTAAAAAGAGCAGCATTGGCATGCTTTTCACGTCGTTTGGTAGAAATCCACACGGGCGTTCTGCCAAAAGCACCATTTGCATGCATATCGTGTGGTATTGCAGAAAACTGCATCCGCGTCTACCAAAAAGTGCATGTGCTTGCTTAAAACGCGTTTTGGCACAAATCACTGTGCGGTTTCTAAAAAGAGCAGCATTGGCATGCTTTTCACGTCGTTTGGTAGAAATCCACACGCGCGTTCTGCCAAAAGCACCATTTGCATGCATATCGTGCGGTTTTGGAGAAAACTGCATCCACGTCTACCAAAAGTTGCATATGAATGCTTAAAACGCGTTTTGGCACAAATCCATGTGAGGGTTCTAAAAAGAGCAGCATTGGCATGCTTTTCACGTCGTTTGGTATAAATCCACAGGCGCGTTCTGCCAAAAGCACCATTTGCATGCATATCGTGTGGTATTGCAGAAAACTGCATCCGCGTCTACCAAAAAGTGCATGTGCTTGCTTAAAACGCGTTTTGGCACAAATCACTGTGCGGTTTCTAAAAAGAGCAGCATTGGCATGCTTTTCACGTCGTTTGGTAGAAATCCACGCGCGCGTTCTGCCAAAAGCACCATTTGCATGCATATCGTGTGGTTTTGCAGAAAACTGCATCCGCGTCAACCAAAAGTTGCATATGCATGCTTAAAACGCGTTTTGGCACAAATCCATGTGCGGGTTCTAAAAAGAGCAGCATTGGCATGCTTTTCACGTCGTTTGGTAGAAATCCACACGCGCGTTCCGCCAAAAGCACCATTTGCATGCATATCGTGTGGTTTTGCAGAAAACTGCATCCGCGTCTACCAAAAGTTGCATATGCATGCTTAAAACGCGTTTTGGCACAAATCCATGTGCGGGTTCTAAAAAGAGCAGCATTGGCATGCTTTTCACGTCGTTTGGTAGAAATCCACGCGCGCGTTCTGCCAAAAGCACCATTTGCATGCATATCGTGTGGTTTTGCAGAAAACTGCATCCGCGTCTACCAAAAAGTGCATATGCATGCTTAAAACGGGTTTTGACACAAATCCATGTGCGGGTGCTAAAAAGAGCAGCATGGGTATGCTTTTCACGTCGTTTGGTAAAAATCCACACGCGCGTTCGGCCAAAAGCACCATTTGCATGCATATCGTGTGGTTTTGCAGAAAACTGCTTCCGCGTCTACCAAAGTTGCATATGCATGCTTAAAACGTGTTTTGGCACAAATCCATGTGCGGGTTCTAAAAAGAGCAGCATTGGCATGCTTTTCACGTCGTTTGGTAGAAATCCACACGCGCGTTCTGCCAAAAGCACCATTTGCATGCATATCGTGTGGTTTTTCAGAAAACTGCATCCACGTCTACCAAAAGTTGCATATGAATGCTTAAAACGCGTTTTGGCACAAATCCATGTGAGGGTTCTTAAAAGAGCAGCATTGGCATGCATTTCACGTTGTTTGGTAGAAATCCACAGGCGCGTTCTGCCAAAAGCACCATTTGCATGCATATCGTGTGGTTTTGCAGAAAACTGCATCCGCGTCTACCAAAAACTGCATATGCATGCTTAAAACGCGTTTTGGCACAAATCCATGTGCGGGTTCTATAAAGAGCAGCATTGGCATGCTTTTCACGTCGTTTGGTAGAAATCCACACGCGCTTTCTGCCAAAAGCACCATTTGCATGCATATCGTGTGGTTTTGCAGAAAACTGCATCCGCGTCTACCAAAAGTTGCATATGCATGCTTTAAACGCATTTTGGCACAAATCCATGTGCGGGTTCTAAAAAGAGCAGCATTGGCATGCTTTTCACGTCGTTTGGTAGAAATCCACACGGGCGTTCTGCCAAAAGCACCATTTGCATGCATATCGCGTGGTTTTGCAGAAAACTGCATCCGCGTCTACCAAAGTTGCATATGCATGCTTAAAACGCGTTTTGGCACAAATCCATGTGCGGGTTCTAAAAAGAGCAGCATTGGCATGCTTTTCACGTCGTTTGGTAGAAATCCACACGCGCGTTCTGCCAAAAGCACCATTTGCATGCATATCGTGTGGTTTTGCAGAAAACTGCATCCGCGTCTACCAAAAGTTGCATATGCATGCTTAAAACGCGTTTTAGCACAAATCCATGTGCGGGTTCTAAAAAGAGCAGCATTGGCATGCTTTTCACGTAGTTTGGTGGAAATCCACACGCGCGTTCTGCCAAAAGCACCATTTGCATGCATATCGTGTGGTTTTGCAGAAAACTGCATCCGCGTCTACCAAAAAGTGCATGTGCTTGCTTAAAACGCGTTTTGGCACAAATCACTGTGCGGTTTCTAAAAAGAGCAGCATTGGCATGCTTTTCACGTCGTTTGGTAGAAATCCACGCGCGCGTTCTGCCAAAAGCACCATTTGCATGCATATCGTGTGGTTTTGCAGAAAACTGCATCCGCGTCTACCAAAAGATGCATATGCATGCTTAAAACGGGTTTTGGCACAAATCCATGTGCGGGTGCTAAAAAGAGCAGGATGGGCATGCTTTTCACGTCGTTTGGTAGAAATCCACACGCGCGTTCTGCCAAAAGCACCATTTGCATGCATATCGTGTGGTTTTGCAGAAAACTGCATCCGCGTCTACCAAAGTTGCATATGCATGCTTAAAACGTGTTTTGGCACAAATCCATGTGCGGGTTCTAAAAAGAGCAGCATTGGCATGCTTTTCACGTCGTTTGGTAGAAATCCACACGCGCGTTCTGACAAAAGCACCATTTGCATGCATATCGTGCGGTTTTGGAGAAAACTGCATCCACGTCTACCAAAAGTTGCATATGAATGCTTAAAACGCGTTTTGGCACAAATCCATGTGAGGGTTCTAAAAAGAGCAGCATTGGCATGCTTTTCACGTCGTTTGGTATAAATCCACAGGCGCGTTCTGCCAAAAGCACCATTTGCATGCATATCGTGTGGTATTGCAGAAAACTGCATCCGCGTCTACCAAAAAGTGCATGTGCTTGCTTAAAACGCGTTTTGGCACAAATCACTGTGCGGTTTCTAAAAAGAGCAGCATTGGAATGCTTTTCACGTCGTTTGGTAGAAATCCACGCGCGCGTTCTGCCAAAAGCACCATTTGCATGCATATCGTGTGGTTTTGCAGAAAACTGCATCCGCGTCTACCAAAAGTTGCATATGCATGCTTAAAACGCGTTTTGGCACAAATCCATGTGCGGGTTCTAAAAAGAGCAGCATTGGCATGCTTTTTACGTCGTTTGGTAGAAATCCACACGCGCGTTCCGCCAAAAGCACCATTTGCATGCATATCGTGTGGTTTTGCAGAAAACTGCATCCGCGTCTACCAAAAGATGCATATGCATGCTTAAAACGCGTTTTGGCACAAATCCATGTGCGGGTTCTAAAAAGAGCAGCATTGGCATGCTTTTCACGTCGTTTGGTAGAAATCCACACGCGCGTTCTGCCAAAAGCACCATTTGCATGCATATCGTGTGGTTTTGCAGAAAACTGCATCCGCGTCTACCAAAAAGTGCATGTGCTTGCTTCAAACGCGTTTTGGCACAAATCCATGTGCAGGTGCGAAAAAGAGCAGCATCGGTGTGCTTTTCACGTCGTTTGGTAGAAATCCACACGCGCGTTCTGCCAAAAGCACCGTTTGCATGCATATCGTGTGGTTTTGCAGAAAACTGCATTCGCGTCTACCAAAAGATGCATATGCATGCTTAAAACGCGTTTTGGCACAAGACCATGTGCGGGTTCTAAAAAGAGCAGCATTGGCATGCTTTTCACGTCGTTTGGTAGAAATCCACACGCGCGTTCTGCCAAAAGCACCATTTGCATGCATATCGTGTGGTTTTGCAGAAAACTGCATCCGCGTCTACCAAAAGTTGCATATGCATGCTTAAAACGTGTTTTGGCACAAATCCATATGCGGGTTCTAAAAAGAGCAGCATTGGCATGCTTTTCACGTCGTTTGGTAGAAATCCACACGCGCATTCTGCCAAAAGCACCATTTGCATGCATATCGTGTGGTTTTGCAGAAAACTGCATCCGCGTCTACCAAAAGTTGCATATGCATGCTTAAAACGCGTTTTGGGACAAATCCATGTGCGGGTTCTAAAAAGAGCAGCATTGGCATGCTTTTCACGTCGTTTGGTAGAAATCCACACGCGCGTTCTGCCAAAAGCACCATTTGCATGCATATCGTGTGGTTTTGCAGAAAACTGCATCCGCGTCTACCAAAAGTTGCATATGCATGCTTAAAATGCGTTTTGGCACAAATCCATGTGCGGGTTCTAAAAAGAGCAGCATTGGCATGCTTTTCACGTAGTTTGGTAGAAATCCACACGCGCGTTCTGCCAAAAGCACCATTTGCTTGCATATCGTGTGGTTTTGCAGAAAACTGCATCCGCGTCTACCAAAAGTTGCATATGCATGCTTAAAACGCGTTTTGGGACAAACACATGTGCGGGTACTAAAAAGAGCAGCATTGGCATGCTTTTCACGTCGTTTGGTAGAAATCCACACGGGCGTTCTGCCAAAAGCACCATTTGCATGCATATCGTGTGGTATTGCAGAAAACTGCATCCGCGTCTACCAAAAAGTGCATATGCATGCTTAAAACGGGTTTTGACACAAATCCATGTGCGGGTGCTAAAAAGAGCAGCATGGGTATGCTTTTCACGTCGTTTGGTAAAAATCCACACGCGCGTTCTGCCAAAAGCACCATTTGCATGCATATCGTGTGGTTTTGCAGAAAACTGCTTCCGCGTCTACCAAAGTTGCATATGCATGCTTAAAACGTGTTTTGGCACAAATCCATGTGCGGGTTCTAAAAAGAGCAGCATTGGCATGCTTTTCACGTCGTTTGGTAGAAATCCACACGCGCGTTCTGCCAAAAGCACCATTTGCATGCATATCGTGTGGTTTTTCAGAAAACTGCATCCACGTCTACCAAAAGTTGCATATGAATGCTTAAAACGCGTTTTGGCACAAATCCATGTGAGGGTTCTTAAAAGAGCAGCATTGGCATGCATTTCACGTTGTTTGGTAGAAATCCACAGGCGCGTTCTGCCAAAAGCACCATTTGCATGCATATCGTGTGGTTTTGCAGAAAACTGCATCCGCGTCTACCAAAAACTGCATATGCATGCTTAAAACGCGTTTTGGCACAAATCCATGTGCGGGTTCTATAAAGAGCAGCATTGGCATGCTTTTCACGTCGTTTGGTAGAAATCCACACGCGCTTTCTGCCAAAAGCACCATTTGCATGCATATCGTGTGGTTTTGCAGAAAACTGCATCCGCGTCTACCAAAAGTTGCATATGCATGCTTTAAACGCATTTTGGCACAAATCCATGTGCGGGTTCTAAAAAGAGCAGCATTGGCATGCTTTTCACGTCGTTTGGTAGAAATCCACACGGGCGTTCTGCCAAAAGCACCATTTGCATGCATATCGCGTGGTTTTGCAGAAAACTGCATCCGCGTCTACCAAAGTTGCATATGCATGCTTAAAACGCGTTTTGGCACAAATCCATGTGCGGGTTCTAAAAAGAGCAGCATTGGCATGCTTTTCACGTCGTTTGGTAGAAATCCACACGCGCGTTCTGCCAAAAGCACCATTTGCATGCATATCGTGCGGTTTTGGAGAAAACTGCATCCACGTCTACCAAAAGTTGCATATGAATGCTTAAAACGCGTTTTGGCACAAATCCATGTGAGGGTTCTAAAAAGAGCAGCATTGGCATGCTTTTCACGTCGTTTGGTATAAATCCACAGGCGCGTTCTGCCAAAAGCACCATTTGCATGCATATCGTGTGGTATTGCAGAAAACTGCATCCGCGTCTACCAAAAAGTGCATGTGCTTGCTTAAAACGCGTTTTGGCACAAATCACTGTGCGGTTTCTAAAAAGAGCAGCATTGGCATGCTTTTCACGTCGTTTGGTAGAAATCCACGCGCGCGTTCTGCCCAAAGCACCATTTGCATGCATATCGTGTGGTTTTGCAGAAAACTGCATCCGCGTCTACCAAAAGTTGCATATGCATGCTTAAAACGCGTTTTGGCACAAATCCATGTGCGGGTTCTAAAAAGTGCAGCATTGGCATGCTTTTCACGTCGTTTGGTAGAAATCCACAGGCGCGTTCCGCCAAAAGCACCATTTGCATGCATATCGTGTGGTTTTGCAGAAAACTGCATCCGCGTCTACCAAAAGATGCATATGCATGCTTAAAACGCGTTTTGGCACAAATCCATGTGCGGGTTCTAAAAAGAGCAGCATTGGCATGCTTTTCACGTCGTTTGGTAGAAATCCACACGCGCGTTCTGCCAAAAGCACCATTTGCATGGATATCGTGTGGTTTTGCAGAAAACTGCATCCGCGTCTACCAAAAAGTGCATGTGCTTGCTTCAAACGCGTTTTGGCACAAATCCATGTGCAGGTGCGAAAAAGAGCAGCATCGGTGTGCTTTTCACGTCGTTTGGTAGAAATCCACACGCGCGTTCTGCCAAAAGCACCGTTTGCATGCATATCGTGTGGTTTTGCAGAAAACTGCATTCGCGTCTACCAAAAGATGCATATGCATGCTTAAAACGCGTTTTGGCACAAGACCATGTGCGGGTTCTAAAAAGAGCAGCATTGGCATGCTTTTCACGTCGTTTGGTAGAAATCCACACGCGCGTTCTGCCAAAAGCACCATTTGCATGCATATCGTGTGGTTTTGCAGAAAACTGCATCCGCGTCTACCAAAAGTTGCATATGCATGCTTAAAACGTGTTTTGGCACAAATCCATATGCGGGTTCTAAAAAGAGCAGCATTGGCATGCTTTTCACGTCGTTTGGTAGAAATCCACACGCGCATTCTGCCAAAAGCACCATTTGCATGCATATCGTGTGGTTTTGCAGAAAACTGCATCCGCGTCTACCAAAAGTTGCATATGCATGCTTAAAACGCGTTTTGGGACAAATCCATGTGCGGGTGCTAAAAAGAGCAGCATGTTCATGCTTATCACGTCGTTTGGTAGAAATCCACACGCGCGTTCTGCCAAAAGCACCATTTGCATGCATATCGTGTGGTTTTGCAGAAAACTGCATCCGCGTCTACCAAAAGTTGCATATGCATGCTTTAAACGCGTTTTGGCACAAATCCATGTGCGGGTTCTAAAAAGAGCAGCATTGGCATGCTTTTCACGTCGTTTGGTAGAAATCCACACGCGCGTTCTGCCAAAAGCACCATTTGCATGCATATCGTGTGGTTTTGCAGAAAACTGCATCCGCGTCTACCAAAGTTGCATATGCATGCTTAAAACGCGTTTTGGCACAAATCCATGTGCGGGTTCTAAAAAGAGCAGCATTGGCATGCTTTTTACGTCGTTTGGTAGAAATCCACACGCGCGTTCCGCCAAAAGCACCATTTGCATGCATATCGTGTGGTTTTGCAGAAAACTGCATCCGCGTCTACCAAAAGATGCATATGCATGCTTAAAACGCGTTTTGGCACAAATCCATGTGCGGGTTCTAAAAAGAGCAGCATTGGCATCCTTTTCACGTCGTTTGGTAGAAATCCACACGCGCGTTCTGCCAAAAGCACCATTTGCATGCATATCGTGTGGTTTTGCAGAAAACTGCATCCGCGTCTACCAAAAAGTGCATGTGCTTGCTTCAAACGCGTTTTGGCACAAATCCATGTGCAGGTGCGAAAAAGAGCAGCATCGGTGTGCTTTTCACGTCGTTTGGTAGAAATCCACACGCGCGTTCTGCCAAAAGCACCGTTTGCATGCATATCGTGTGGTTTTGCAGAAAACTGCATTCGCGTCTACCAAAAGATGCATATGCATGCTTAAAACGCGTTTTGGCACAAGACCATGTGCGGGTTCTAAAAAGAGCAGCATTGGCATGCTTTTCACGTCGTTTGGTAGAAATCCACACGCGCGTTCTGCCAAAAGCACCATTTGCATGCATATCGTGTGGTTTTGCAGAAAACTGCATCCGCGTCTACCAAAAGTTGCATATGCATGCTTAAAACGTGTTTTGGCACAAATCCATATGCGGGTTCTAAAAAGAGCAGCATTGGCATGCTTTTCACGTCGTTTGGTAGAAATCCACACGCGCATTCTGCCAAAAGCACCATTTGCATGCATATCGTGTGGTTTTGCAGAAAACTGCATCCGCGTCTACCAAAAGTTGCATATGCATGCTTAAAACGCGTTTTGGGACAAATCCATGTGCGGGTTCTAAAAAGAGCAGCATTGGCATGCTTTTCACGTCGTTTGGTAGAAATCCACACGCGCGTTCTGCCAAAAGCACCATTTGCATGCATATCGTGTGGTATTGCAGAAAACTGCATCCGCGTCTACCAAAAGATGCATATGAATGCTTAAAACGGGCTTTGGCACAAATCCATGTGCGGGTGCTAAAAAGAGCAGCATGTTCATGCTTATCACGTCGTTTGGTAGAAATCCACACGCGCGTTCTGCCAAAAGCACCATTTGCATGCATATCGTGTGGTTTTGCAGAAAACTGCATCCGCGTCTACCAAAAGTTGCATATGCATGCTTTAAACGCGTTTTGGCACAAATCCATGTGCGGGTTCTAAAAAGAGCAGCATTGGCATGCTTTTCACGTCGTTTGGTAGAAATCCACACGCGCGTTCTGCCAAAAGCACCATTTGCATGCATATCGTGTGGTTTTGCAGAAAACTGCATCCGCGTCTACCAAAGTTGCATATGCATGCTTAAAACGCGTTTTGGCACAAATCCATGTGCGGGTTCTAAAAAGAGCAGCATTGGCATGCTTTTCACGTCGTTTGGTAGAAATCCACACGCGCGTTCTGCCAAAAGCACCATTTGCATGCATATCGTGTGGTTTTGCAGAAAACTGCATCCGCGTCTACCAAAAGTTGCATATGCATGCTTAAAATGCGTTTTGGCACAAATCCATGTGCGGGTTCTAAAAAGAGCAGCATTGGCATGCTTTTCACGTAGTTTGGTAGAAATCCACACGCGCGTTCTGCCAAAAGCACCATTTGCTTGCATATCGTGTGGTTTTGCAGAAAACTGCATCCGCGTCTACCAAAAGTTGCATATGCATGCTTAAAACGCGTTTTGGGACAAACACATGTGCGGGTTGTAAAAAGAGCAGCATTGGCATGCTTTTCACGTCGTTTGGTAGAAATCCACACGGGCGTTATGCCAAAAGCACCATTTGCATGCATATCGTGTGGTATTGCAGAAAACTGCATCCGCGTCTACCAAAAAGTGCATGTGCTTGCTTAAAACGCGTTTTGGCACAAATCACTGTGCGGTTTCTAAAAAGAGCAGCATTGGCATGCTTTTCACGTCGTTTGGTAGAAATCCACGCGCGCGTTCTGCCAAAAGCACCATTTGCATGCATATCGTGTGGTTTTGCAGAAAACTGCATCCGCGTCAACCAAAAGTTGCATATGCATGCTTAAAACGCGTTTTGGCACAAATTCATGTGCGGGTTCTAAAAAGAGCAGCATTGGCATGCTTTTCACGTCGTTTGGTAGAAATCCACACGCGCGTTCCGCCAAAAGCACCATTTGCATGCATATCGTGTGGTTTTGCAGAAAACTGCATCCGCGTCTACCAAAAGTTGCATATGCATGCTTAAAACGCGTTTTGGCACAAATCCATGTGCGGGTTCTAAAAAGAGCAGCATTGGCATGCTTTTCACGTCGTTTGGTAGAAATCCACGCGCGCGTTCTGCCAAAAGCACCATTTGCATGCATATCGTGTGGTTTTGCAGAAAACTGCATCCGCGTCTACCAAAAAGTGCATATGCATGCTTAAAACGGGTTTTGACACAAATCCATGTGCGGGTGCTAAAAAGAGCAGCATGGGTATGCTTTTCACGTCGTTTGGTAAAAATCCACACGCGCGTTCTGCCAAAAGCACCATTTGCATGCATATCGTGTGGTTTTGCAGAAAACTGCTTCCGCGTCTACCAAAGTTGCATATGCATGCTTAAAACGTGTTTTGGCACAAATCCATGTGCGGGTTCTAAAAAGAGCAGCATTGGCATGCTTTTCACGTCGTTTGGTAGAAATCCACACGCGCGTTCTGCCAAAAGCACCATTTGCATGCATATCGTGTGGTTTTTCAGAAAACTGCATCCACGTCTACCAAAAGTTGCATATGAATGCTTAAAACGCGTTTTGGCACAAATCCATGTAAGGGTTCTCAAAAGAGCAGCATTGGCATGCATTTCACGTTGTTTGGTAGAAATCCACAGGCGCGTTCTGCCAAAAGCACCATTTGCATGCATATCGTGTGGTTTTGCAGAAAACTGCATCCGCGTCTACCAAAAACTGCATATGCATGCTTAAAACGCGTTTTGGCACAAATCCATGTGCGGGTTCTATAAAGAGCAGCATTGGCATGCTTTTCACGTCGTTTGGTAGAAATCCACACGCGCTTTCTGCCAAAAGCACCATTTGCATGCATATCGTGTGGTTTTGCAGAAAACTGCATCCGCGTCTACCAAAAGTTGCATATGCATGCTTTAAACGCATTTTGGCACAAATCCATGTGCGGGTTCTAAAAAGAGCAGCATTGGCATGCTTTTCACGTCGTTTGGTAGAAATCCACACGGGCGTTCTGCCAAAAGCACCATTTGCATGCATATCGCGTGGTTTTGCAGAAAACTGCATCCGCGTCTGCCAAAGTTGCATATGCATGCTTAAAACGCGTTTTGGCACAAATCCATGTGCGGGTTCTAAAAACAGCAGCATTGGCATGCTTTTCACGTCGTTTGGTAGAAATCCACACGCGCGTTCTGCCAAAAGCACCATTTGCATGCATATCGTGTGGTTTTGCAGAAAACTGCATCCGCGTCTACCAAAAAGTGCATGTGCTTGCTTAAAACGCGTTTTGGCACAAATCACTGTGCGGTTTCTAAAAAGAGCAGCATTGGCATGCTTTTCACGTCGTTTGGTAGAAATCCACGCGCGCGTTCTGCCAAAAGCACCATTTGCATGCATATCGTGTGGTTTTGCAGAAAACTGCATCCGCGTCTACCAAAAGATGCATATGCATGCTTAAAACGGGTTTTGGCACAAATCCATGTGCGGGTGCTAAAAAGAGCAGGATGGGCATGCTTTTCACGTCGTTTGGTAGAAATCCACACGCGCGTTCTGCCAAAAGCACCATTTGCATGCATATCATGTGGTTTTGCAGAAAACTGCATCCGCGTCTACCAAAGTTGCATATGTATGCTTAAAACGTGTTTTGGCACAAATCCATGTGCGGGTTCTAAAAAGAGCAGCATTGGCATGCTTTTCACGTCGTTTGGTAGAAATCCACACGCGCGTTCCGCCAAAAGCACCATTTGCATGCATATCGTGTGGTTTTGCAGAAAACTGCATTCGCGTCTACCAAAAGATGCATATGCATGCTTAAAACGCGTTTTGGCACAAGACCATGTGCGGGTTCTAAAAAGAGCAGCATTGGCATGCTTTTCACGTCGTTTGGTAGAAATCCACACGCGCGTTCTGCCAAAAGCACCATTTGCATGCATATCGTGTGGTTTTGCAGAAAACTGCATCCGCGTCTACCAAAAGTTGCATATGCATGCTTAAAACGTGTTTTGGCACAAATCCATATGCGGGTTCTAAAAAGAGCAGCATTGGCATGCTTTTCACGTCGTTTGGTAGAAATCCACACGCGCATTCTGCCAAAAGCACCATTTGCATGCATATCGTGTGGTTTTGCAGAAAACTGCATCCGCGTCTACCAAAAGTTGCATATGCATGCTTAAAACGCGTTTTGGGACAAATCCATGTGCGGGTTCTAAAAAGAGCAGCATTGGCATGCTTTTCACGTCGTTTGGTATAAATCCACAGGCGCGTTCTGCCAAAAGCACCATTTGCATGCATATCGTGTGGTATTGCAGAAAACTGCATCCGCGTCTACCAAAAAGTGCATGTGCTTGCTTAAAACGCGTTTTGGCACAAATCACTGTGCGGTTTCTAAAAAGAGCAGCATTGGCATGCTTTTCACGTCGTTTGGTAGAAATCCACGCGCGCGTTCTGCCAAAAGCACCATTTGCATGCATATCGTGTGGTTTTGCAGAAAACTGCATCCGCGTCTACCAAAAGTTGCATATGCATGCTTAAAACGCGTTTTGGCACAAATCCATGTGCGGGTTCTAAAAAGAGCAGCATTGGCATGCTTTTCACGTCGTTTGGTAGAAATCCACACGCGCGTTCCGCCAAAAGCACCATTTGCATGCATATCGTGTGGTTTTGCAGAAAACTGCATTCGCGTCTACCAAAAGATGCATATGCATGCTTAAAACGCGTTTTGGCACAAGACCATGTGCGGGTTCTAAAAAGAGCAGCATTGGCATGCTTTTCACGTCGTTTGGTAGAAATCCACACGCGCGTTCTGCCAAAAGCACCATTTGCATGCATATCGTGTGGTTTTGCAGAAAACTGCATCCGCGTCTACCAAAAGTTGCATATGCATGCTTAAAACGTGTTTTGGCACAAATCCATATGCGGGTTCTAAAAAGAGCAGCATTGGCATGCTTTTCACGTCGTTTGGTAGAAATCCACACGCGCATTCTGCCAAAAGCACCATTTGCATGCATATCGTGTGGTTTTGCAGAAAACTGCATCCGCGTCTACCAAAAGTTGCATATGCATGCTTAAAACGCGTTTTGGGACAAATCCATGTGCGGGTTCTAAAAAGAGCAGCATTGGCATGCTTTTCACGTCGTTTTGTAGAAATCCACACGCGCGTTCTGCCAAAAGCACCATTTGCATGCATATCGTGTGGTATTGCAGAAAACTGCATCCGCGTCTACCAAAAGATGCATATGAATGCTTAAAACGGGTTTTGGCACAAATCCATGTGCGGGTGCTAAAAAGAGCAGCATGTTCATGCTTATCACGTCGTTTGGTAGAAATCCACACGCGCGTTCTGCCAAAAGCACCATTTGCATGCATATCGTGTGGTTTTGCAGAAAACTGCATCCGCGTCTACCAAAAGTTGCATATGCATGCTTTAAACGCGTTTTGGCACAAATCCATGTGCGGGTTCTAAAAAGAGCAGCATTGGCATGCTTTTCACGTCGTTTGGTAGAAATCCACACGCGCGTTCTGCCAAAAGCACCATTTGCATGCATATCGTGTGGTTTTGCAGAAAACTGCATCCGCGTCTACCAAAGTTGCATATGCATGCTTAAAACGCGTTTTGGCACAAATCCATGTGCGGGTTCTAAAAAGAGCAGCATTGGCATGCTTTTCACGTCGTTTGGTAGAAATCCACACGCGCGTTCTGCCAAAAGCACCATTTGCATGCATATCGTGTGGTTTTGCAGAAAACTGCATCCGCGTCTACCAAAAGTTGCATATGCATGCTTAAAACGCGTTTTGGCACAAGACCATGTGCGGGTTCTAAAAAGAGCAGCATTGGCATGCTTTTCACGTCGTTTGGTAGAAATCCACACGCGCGTTCTGCCAAAAGCACCATTTGCATGCATATCGTGTGGTTTTGCAGAAAACTGCATCCGCGTCTACCAAAAGTTGCATATGCATGCTTAAAACGTGTTTTGGCACAAATCCATATGCGGGTTCTAAAAAGAGCAGCATTGGCATGCTTTTCACGTCGTTTGGTAGAAATCCACACGCGCATTCTGCCAAAAGCACCATTTGCATGCATATCGTGTGGTTTTGCAGAAAACTGCATCCGCGTCTACCAAAAGTTGCATATGCATGCTTAAAACGCGTTTTGGGACAAATCCATGTGCGGGTTCTAAAAAGAGCAGCATTGGCATGCTTTTCACGTCGTTTGGTAGAAATCCAAACGCGCGTTCTGCCAAAAGCACCATTTGCATGCATATCGTGTGGTATTGCAGAAAACTGCATCCGCGTCTACCAAAAGATGCATATGAATGCTTAAAACGGGTTTTGGCACAAATCCATGTGCGGGTGCTAAAAAGAGCAGCATGTTCATGCTTATCACGTCGTTTGGTAGAAATCCACACGCGCGTTCTGCCAAAAGCACCATTTGCATGCATATCGTGTGGTTTTGCAGAAAACTGCATCCGCGTCTACCAAAAGTTGCATATGCATGCTTTAAACGCGTTTTGGCACAAATCCATGTGCGGGTTCTAAAAAGAGCAGCATTGGCATGCTTTTCACGTCGTTTGGTAGAAATCCACACGCGCGTTCTGCCAAAAGCACCATTTGCATGCATATCGTGTGGTTTTGCAGAAAACTGCATCCGCGTCTACCAAAGTTGCATATGCATGCTTAAAACGCGTTTTGGCACAAATCCATGTGCGGGTTCTAAAAAGAGCAGCATTGGCATGCTTTTCACGTCGTTTGGTAGAAATCCACACGCGCGTTCTGCAAAAAGCACCATTTGCATGCATATCGTGTGGTTTTGCAGAAAACTGCATCCGCGTCTACCAAAAGTTGCATATGCATGCTTAAAATGCGTTTTGGCACAAATCCATGTGCGGGTTCTAAAAAGAGCAGCATTGGCATGCTTTTCACGTAGTTTGGTAGAAATCCACACGCGCGTTCTGCCAAAAGCACCATTTGCTTGCATATCGTGTGGTTTTGCAGAAAACTGCATCCGCGTCTACCAAAAGTTGCATATGCATGCTTAAAACGCGTTTTGGGACAAACACATGTGCGGGTTCTAAAAAGAGCAGCATTGGCATGCTTTTCACGTCGTTTGGTAGAAATCCACGCGCGCGTTCTGCCAAAAGCACCATTTGCATGCATATCGTGTGGTTTTGCAGAAAACTGCATCCGCGTCTACCAAAAACTGCATATGCATGCTTAAAACGCGTTTTGGCACAAATCCATGTGCGGGTTCTATAAAGAGCAGCATTGGCATGCTTTTCACGTCGTTTGGTAGAAATCCACACGCGCTTTCTGCCAAAAGCACCATTTGCATGCATATCGTGTGGTTTTGCAGAAAACTGCATCCGCGTCTACCAAAAGTTGCATATGCATGCTTAAAACGCGTTTTGGCACAAATCCATGTGCGGGTTCTAAAAAGAGCAGCATTGGCATGCTTTTCACGTCGTTTGGAAGAAATCCACACGGGCGTTCTGCCAAAAGCACCATTTGCATGCATATCGTGTGGTTTTGCAGAAAACTGCATCCGCGTCTACCAAAAGATGCATATGCATGCTTAAAACGCGTTTTGGCACAAATCTATGTGCGGTTGCTAAAAACAGCAGCATTGGCATGCTTTTCACGTCGTTTGGTAGAAATCCACACGCGCGTTCTGCCAAAAGCACCATTTGCATGCATATCGTATGGTTTTGCAGAAAACTGCATCCGCGTCTACCAAAAGATGCATATGCATCCTTTAAACGGGTTTTGGCACAAATCCATGTGCGGGTGCTAAAAAGAGCAGCATGGGCATGCTTTTCACGTCGTTTGGTAGAAATCCACACGCGCGTTCTGCCAAAAGCACCATTTGCATGCATATCGTGTGGTTTTGCAGAAAACTGCATCCGCGTCTACCAAAAGTTGCATATGCATGCTTTAAACGCGTTTTGGCACAAATCCATGTGCGGGTTCTGAAAAGAGAAGCATTGGCATGCTTTTCACGTCGTTTGGTAGAAATCCACACGCGCGTTCTGCAAAAAGCACCATTTGCATGCATATCGTGTGGTTTTGCAGAAACCTGCATCCGTGTCTACCAAAGTTGCATATGCATGCTTAAAACGCGTTTTGGCACAAATCCATGTGCGGGCTCTAAAAAGAGCAGCATTGGCATGCTTTTCACGTCGTTTGGTAGAAATCCACGTGCGGTCTGCCAAAAGCACCATTTGCATGCATATCGTGTGGTTTTGCAGAAAACTGCATCCGCGTCTACCAAAAGTTGCATATGCATGCTTAAAACGGGTTTTGGCACAAATCCATGTGCGGGTGCTAAAAAGAGCAGCATGGGCATGCTTTTCACGTCGTTTGGTAGAAATCCACACGCGCGTTCTGCCAAAAGCACCATTTGCATGCATATCGTGTGGTTTTGCAGAAAACTGCATCCGCGTCTACCAAAAGTTGCATATGCATGCTTAAAACGCGTTTTGGCACAAATCCATGTGCGGGTTCTAAAAAGAGCAGCATTGGCATGCTTTTCACGTCGTTTGGTAGACATCCACACGGGCGTTCTGCCAAAAGCACCATTTGCATGCATATCGTGTGGTTTTGCAGAAAACTGCATCCGCGTCTACAAAAAGTTGCATATGCATGCTTAAAACGGGTTTTGGGACAAATACATGTGCGGGTTCTAAAAAGAGCAGCATTGGCATGCTTTTCACGTCGTTTGGTAGAAATCCACACGCGCGTTCAGCAAAAAGCACCATTTGCATGCATATCGTGTGGTTTTGCAGAAAACTGCATCCGCGTCTACCAAAAGATGCATATGCATGCTTAAAACGGGTTTTGGCACAAATCCATGTGCGGGTTCTAAAAAGAGCAGCATTGGCATGCTTTTCACGTAGTTTGGTAGAAATCCACACGCGCGTTCTGCCAAAAGCACCATTTGCATGCATATCGTGTGGTTTTGCAGAAAACTGCATCCGCGTCTACCAAAAGTTGCATATGCATGCTTAAAACGCGTTTTGGGACAAATACATGTGCGGGTTCTAAAAAGAGCAGCATTGGCATGCTTTTCACGTCGTTTGGTAGAAATCCACACGCGCGTTCAGCAAAAAGCACCATTTGCATGCAAATCGTGTGGTTTTGCAGAAAACTGCATCCGCGTCTACCAAAAGATGCATATGCATGCCTAAAACGGGTTTTGGCACAAATCCATGTGCGGGCGCTAAAAAGAGCAGCATCGGCATGCTTTTCACGTCGTTTGATAAAAATCCACACCTGCGTTCTGCCAAAAGCACCATTTGCATGCATATCGTGTGGTTTTGCAGAAAACTGCATCCGCGTCTACCACAAGTTGCATATGCACGCTTAAAACGTGTTTTGGCACAAATCCATGTGCGGGTTCTAAAAAGAGCAGCATTGGCATGCTTTTCACGTCGTTTGGTTGAAATCCACACGGGCGTTCTGCCAAAAGCACCATTTCCATGCATATCGTGTGGTTTTGCACAAAACTGCATCCGCGTCTACCAAAAGTTGCATATGCATGCTTAAAACGCGTTTTGGCACAAATCCATGTGCGGGTTCTAAAAAGAGCAGCATTGGCATGCTTTTCACGTCGTTTGGTAGAAATCCTCACGCGCGTTCTGCCAAAAGAAACATTTGCATGCATATCGTGTGGTTTTGCTGAAAACTGCATCCGCGTCTACCAAAAGGGGCATATGCTCGCTTAAAACGCGTTTTTGCACAAATCCATGTGCAGGTGCGAAAAAGAGCAGCATCGACATGCTTTCCATGTCGTTTGGTAGAAATCCACACGCGCGTTCTGCCAAATGCACCATTTGCATGCATATCCTGTGGTTTTGCAGAAAACTGCATCCGCGTCTACCAAAAGATGCATATGCATGCTTAAAACGCGTTTTGGCACCAATCCATGTGCGGGTTCTAAAAAGAGCAGCATTGGCATGCTTTTCACGTCGTTTGGTAGAAATCCACACGCGCGTTCTGCCAAATGCACCATTTGCATGCATATCCTGTGGTTTTGCAGAACACTGCATCCGCGTCTACCAAAAGTTGCATATGCATGCTTAAAACGCGTTTTGGCACAAATCCATGTGCGGGTTCTAAAAAGAGCAGCATTGGCATGCTTTTCACGTCGTTTGGTAGAAATCCACACGCGCGTTCTGCCAAAAGCACCATTTGCATGCATATCGTGTGGTTTTGCAGAAAACTGCATCCGCGTCTACCAAAAGATGCATATGCATGCTTAAAACGCGTTTTGGCACAAATCCATGTGCGGGCTCTAAAAAGAGCAGCATTGGCATGCTTTTCACGTCGTTTGCTAGAAATCCACACGCGCGTTCTGCCAAAAGCACCATTTGCATGCATATCGTGTGGTATTGCAGAAAACTGCATCCGCGTCTACCAAAAAGTGCATGTGCTTGCTTAAAACGCGTTTTGGCACAAATCACTGTGCGGTTTCTAAAAAGAGCAGCATTGGCATGCTTTTCACGTCGTTTGGTAGAAATCCACGCGCGCGTTCTGCCAAAAGCACCATTTGCATGCATATCGTGTGGTTTTGCAGAAAACTGCATCCGCGTCTACCAAAAAGTGCATGTGCTTGCTTAAAACGCGTTTTGGCACAAATCCATGTGCAGGTGCGAAAAAGAGCAGCATCGGTGTGCGTTTCACGTCGTTTGGTAGAAATCCACACGCGCGTTCTGCCAAAAGCACCATTTGCATGCATATCGTGTGGTTTTGCAGAAAACTGCATCCGCGTCTACCAAAAGTTGCATATGCATGCTTAAAACGCGTTTTGGCACAAATCCATGTGCGGGTTCTAAAAAGAGCAGCATTGGCATGCTTTTCACGTCGTTTGGAAGAAATCCACACGCGCGTTCTGCCAAAAGCACCATTTGCATGCATATCGTGTGGTTTTGCAGAAAACTGCATCCGCGTCTACCAAAGTTGCATATGCATGCTTAAAACGCGTTTTGGCACAAATCCATGTGCGGGTTCTAAAAAGAGCAGCATTGGCATGCTTTTCACGTCGTTTGGTAGAAATCCACACGCGCGTTCTGCCAAAAGCACCATTTGCATGCATATCGTGTGGTTTTGCAGAAAACTGCATCCGCGTCTACCAAAAGTTGCATATGCATGCTTAAAATGCGTTTTGGCACAAATCCATGTGCGGGTTCTAAAAAGAGCAGCATTGGCATGCTTTTCACGTAGTTTGGTAGAAATCCACACGCGCGTTCTGCCAAAAGCACCATTTGCTTGCATATCGTGTGGTTTTGCAGAAAACTGCATCCGCGTCTACCAAAAGTTGCATATGCATGCTTAAAACGCGTTTTGGGACAAACACATGTGCGGGTTCTAAAAAGAGCAGCATTGGCATGCTTTTCACGTCGTTTGGTAGAAATCCACGCGCGCGTTCTGCCAAAAGCACCATTTGCATGCATATCGTGTGGTTTTGCAGAAAACTGCATCCGCGTCTACCAAAAGATGCATATGCATGCTTAAAACGGGTTTTGGCACAAATCCATGTGCGGGTTCTAAAAAGAGCAGCATTGGCATGCTTTTCACGTCGTTTGGTAGAAATCCACACGCGCGTTCTGCCAAAAGCACCATTTGCATGCATATCGTGTGGTTTTTCAGAAAACTGCATCCACGTCTACCAAAAGTTGCATATGAATGCTTAAAACGCGTTTTGGCACAAATCCATGTGAGGGTTCTTAAAAGAGCAGCATTGGCATGCATTTCACGTTGTTTGGTAGAAATCCACAGGCGCGTTCTGCCAAAAGCACCATTTGCATGCATATCGTGTGGTTTTGCAGAAAACTGCATCCGCGTCTACCAAAAACTGCATATGCATGCTTAAAACGCGTTTTGGCACAAATCCATGTGCGGGTTCTATAAAGAGCAGCATTGGCATGCTTTTCACGTCGTTTGGTAGAAATCCACACGCGCGTTCTGCCAAAAGCACCATTTGCATGCATATCGTGTGGTTTTGCAGAAAACTGCATCCGCGTCTACCAAAAGTTGCATATGCATGCTTAAAACGCGTTTTGGCACAAATCTATGTGCGGGTTCTAAAAAGAGCAGCATTGGCATGCTTTTCACGTCGTTTGGAAGAAATCCACACGGGCGTTCTGCCAAAAGCACCATTTGCATGCATATCGTGTGGTTTTGCAGAAAACTGCATCCGCGTCTACCAAAAGATGCATATGCATGCTTAAAACGCGTTTTGGCACAAATCTATGTGCGGTTGCTAAAAACAGCAGCATTGGCATGCTTTTCACGTCGTTTGGTAGAAATCCACACGCGCGTTCTGCCAAAAGCACCATTTGCATGCATATCGTGTGGTTTTGCAGAAAACTGCATCCGCGTCTACCAAAAGATGCATATGCATGCTTAAAACGCGTTTTGGCACAAATCCATGTGCGGGTTCTAAAAAGAGCAGCATTGGCATGCTTTTCACGTCGTTTGGTAGAAATCCTCACGCGCGTTCTGCCAAAAGAAACATTTGCATGCATATCGTGTGGTTTTGCTGAAAACTGCATCTGCGTCTACCAAAAGGGGCATATGCTCGCTTAAAACGCGTTTTTGCACAAATCCATGTGCAGGTGCGAAAAAGAGCAGCATCGACATGCTTTCCACGTCGTTTGGTAGAAATCCACACGCGCGTTCTGCCAAATGCACCATTTGCATGCATATCCTGTGGTTTTGCAGAAAACTGCATCCGCGTCTACCAAAAGATGCATATGCATGCTTAAAACGCGTTTTGGCACCAATCCATGTGCGGGTTCTAAAAAGAGCAGCATTGGCATGCTTTTCACGTCGTTTGGTAGAAATCCACACGCGCGTTCTGCCAAAAAGTACCATTTGCATGCATATCGTGTGGTTTTGCAGAACACTGCATCCGCGTCTACCAAAAGTTGCATATGCATGCTTAAAACGCGTTTTGGCACAAATCTATGTGCGGGTTCTAAAAAGAGCAGCATTGGCATGCTTTTCACGTCGTTTGGTAGAAATCCACACGCGCGTTCTGCCAAAAGCACCATTTGCATGCATATCGTGTGGTTTTGCAGAAAACTGCATCCGCGTCTACCAAAAGATGCATATGCATGCTTAAAACGCGTTTTGGCACAAATCCATGTGCGGGCTCTAAAAAGAGCAGCATTGGCATGCTTTTCACGTCGTTTGGTAGAAATCCACACGCGCGTTCTGCCAAAAGCACCATTTGCATGCATATCGTGTGGTATTGCAGAAAACTGCATCCGCGTCTACCAAAAAGTGCATGTGCTTGCTTAAAACGCGTTTTGGCACAAATCACTGTGCGGTTTCTAAAAAGAGCAGCATTGGCATGCTTTTCACGTCGTTTGGTAGAAATCCACACGCGCGTTCAGCAAAAAGCACCATTTGCATGCAAATCATGTGGTTTTGCAGAAAACTGCATCCGCGTCTACCAAAAGATGCATATGCATGCTTAAAACGGGTTTTGGCACAAATCCATGTGCGGGTGCTAAAAAGAGCAGCATCGGCATGCTTTTCACGTCGTTTGATAAAAATCCACACCTGCGTTCTGCCAAAAGCACCATTTGCATGCATATCGTGTGGTTTTGCAGAAAACTGCATCCGCGTCTACCACAAGTTGCATATGCACGCTTAAAACGCGTTTTGGCACAAATCCATGTGCGGGTTCTAAAAAGAGCAGCATTGGCATGCTTTTCACGTCGTTTGGTTGAAATCCACACGGGCGTTCTGCCAAAAGCACCATTTGCATGCATATCGTGTGGTTTTGCACAAAACTGCATCCGCGTCTACCAAAAGTTGCATATGCATGCTTAAAACGCGTTTTGGCACAAATCCATGTGCGGGTTCTAAAAAGAGCAGCATTGGCATGCTTTTCACGTCGTTTGGTAGAAATCCTCACGCGCGTTCTGCCAAAAGAAACATTTGCATGCATATCGTGTGGTTTTGCTGAAAACTGCATCTGCGTCTACCAAAAGGGGCATATGCTCGCTTAAAACGCGTTTTTGCACAAATCCATGTGCAGGTGCGAAAAAGAGCAGCATCGACATGCTTTCCACGTCGTTTGGTAGAAATCCACACGCGCGTTCTGCCAAATGCACCATTTGCATGCATATCCTGTGGTTTTGCAGAAAACTGCATCCGCGTCTACCAAAAGATGCATATGCATGCTTAAAACGCGTTTTGGCACCAATCCATGTGCGGGTTCTAAAAAGAGCAGCATTGGCATGCTTTTCACGTCGTTTGGTAGAAATCCACACGCGCGTTCTGCCAAAAAGTACCATTTGCATGCATATCGTGTGGTTTTGCAGAACACTGCATCCGCGTCTACCAAAAGTTGCATATGCATGCTTAAAACGCGTTTTGGCACAAATCCATGTGCGGGCTCTAAAAAGAGCAGCATTGGCATGCTTTTCACGTCGTTTGGTAGAAATCCACACGCGCGTTCTGCCAAAAGCACCATTTGCATGCATATCGTGTGGTATTGCAGAAAACTGCATCCGCGTCTACCAAAAGTTGCATATGCATGCTTAAAACGCGTTTTGGCACAAATCCATGTGCGGGTTCTAAAAAGAGCAGCATTGGCATGCTTTTCACGTCGTTTGGTAGAAATCCACACGGGCGTTCTGCCAAAAGCACCATTTGCATGCATATCGTGTGGTTTTGCAGAAAACTGCATCCGCGTCTACCAAAAGATGCATATGCATGCTTAAAACGCGTTTTGGCACAAATCTATGTGCGGTTGCTAAAAACAGCAGCATTGGCATGCTTTTCACGTCGTTTGGTAGAAATCCACACGCGCGTTCTGCCAAAAGCACCATTTGCATGCATATCGTGTGGTTTTGCAGAAAACTGCATCCGCGTCTACCAACGCGTCTATTCGACGACGCAGTCCCGGAAGGGGCTCTTTTGCATTTCCGGCCCGGATTTGTTACGTCAACGGCCACCAATGCTATAAGAAGTGGACTACCCCTCGGCATCGACAGTGGGCGCGGCGAAAGCGCTGGGAGCATGTGGCTTACGGCCTCTCGTTTCTTCGTCGTGCAGGCTCTGCTGATTTCTTCTGCCGGGGCCTTATCTTCGACTCCCTTCGCTGAACCGCTTTTTCGACTCAACCGAAGACAACAAAAGGAATTCGACGACGCAGTCCCGGAAGGGGCTCTTTTGCATTTCCGGCCCGGATTTGTTACGTCAACGGCCACCAATGCTATAAGAAGTGGACTACCCCTCGGCATCGACAGTGGGCGCGGCGAAAGCGCTGGGAGCATGTGGCTTACGGCCTCTCGTTTCTTCGTCGTGCAGGCTCTGCTGATTTCTTCTGCCGGGGCCTTATCTTCGGCTCCCTTCGCTGAACCGCTTTTTCGACTCAACCGAAGACAACAAAAGGAATTCGACGACGCAGTCCCGGAAGGGGCTCTTTTGCATTTCCGGCCCGGATTTGTTACGTCAACGGCCACCAATGCTATAAGAAGTGGACTACCCCTCGGCATCGACAGTGGGCGCGGCGAAAGCGCTGGGAGCATGTGGCTTACGGCCTCTCGTTTCTTCGTCGTGCAGGTTAGGCATGAGTGTTCAATACGTAGTGATGACATATTTCTTGTTATTTTGCCGTGCCCACGCACCTGCTTGACTATTGCATATGAATGCTTTTGTTCGTGCAAACTTATAATCTGCGGGGATGTAGAGTTAAATCCAGGTCCTCTTACAGTTGAGGAAATGTTCGCGCAACTCTTGGAAGGACAGAATGAAATCAAAGCACAAATAGTTGACTTAAAAACTCGTCTTGAATGTACTGAGAAAAGTATTGAGTGTTTTGATGTACGACTGAATACCCTTGAAGAAAACGTTAACGAGACCCATGCAAAACTAACCACTAGCGTTGAGACTCTTCAAGAAGCCGTCATAACACAGCATGCTAAACTAGTTGACCTTGAAAATCGCAGTCGTAGATCAAACTTGATAGTTTTCGGTATTGCGGAACACGCGAATGAAACTGAACTGGACTTGAGGAAAAAGGTTATTGATGAATTGTTTAGGAATAAGTTGGGCGTGAACTGCTCTTCAGTCGCCCGCATTCACAGACTAGGACGTAGCGAACAAAATCGGCCAGTAATTCCTTATTTTCAAGACTACAGGGAAAAGCAGGCTGTCTGGAAGAATGTTTCAAAGCTTAAGGGTTCTCCGATAAGTATTGATAACGACTACTGTGAGGACACTCGACGGAAGCGTAAATTGCTGTGGCAGACAGCGAAGGAAGAGAGAGCAGCTGGTAAAAAAGTATTCCTTGTGCATGATAGCCTTCATGTTGACAATGACATCTACAGTTGGAATGACTCCTCAAACACTCGAAAATGGCTTACAAAGGCGAAAAAGAAGCCTACAAAGATATAGCAGACCCCAACTGCGCAGCTGCGCCTGATATCTTTTAATGCCCAGAGCATTAGTAACAAACTTGATAAGCTTGAAAATATCCTTATTTTATATGACCCACATATATGCGTTATTACAGAAACGTGGCTACATGATCTGATAGGCGACGACGAAATTGTGCCGCCTGGTTATCAAGTCTTCAGACGTGATAGAGGCTCTCGTGGTGGCGGCGTGGCGGTTATTATAAAAGATAGCGTTGATGCCAGTCTTGTTGATCAAATTGCGGATCATGAAAGCCTTTTTTTGAAAATATCGTTTAAGCAGGATACCTTTTTCCTTTGTGCCATTTACCGTACACCCAATGCAGATGATTTGTTTTTGAATAAGCTATACGATCGCCTTTTAGGTTTGCGTAATAAAAACATATTGATAACTGGTGATTTTAATTTACCAACAATTGATTGGGAGAACCTACGTTATGGCTGTTCTTCTACTGGTGATTCTATTCTTGACATCATGTTTTTGCTCAACCTTAAGCAAGCGGTGACTGACTATACTCGAGGCAGCTCAATTTTGGATTTACTGTTCCTCAGTGAAATATTCATTCACGGCACCATTGTAATTGAGCCTGGTATTTCTGACCATAAGCTAATCTTCTTTATCTGGGATAAGGCTCTAGGTCGAACTAAAAAAACTCAGTCAGCCACTGTTGTAAAGGATATTTCTAAGGCTGATGATGTCGCTATAATTGATTACCTTGATACGCATATCGAAACCTTATCACACGATGTTGAGACCTCATGGCAACTCTTTGTTAAAACCATACATTATTGTCTTGATAATTTTGTACCCAACCGAAAAATATGTAAGCACCGTGTAAACCCGTGGATTAACCGTGAAATGATCCACATGAAGCGTAAAATTAAAAGACTACGCAAGAAGCGTGCAACAATGACTTCCCAGTTTACAGAATTAAAAGTTAAGCTACAAACAAGCTTGGCAAAAGCAAGGAAATATTTTTATACTAATACATTGACAGATTTTCTTCAAACCAACCCCCAAAAGTTTTGGCGGTACTTAAGTGAGACGAAAACCGGGATCAGCAAAATGAATGTCGATGGTTTGGTGATAACTGACTCCTGTGCTATTGCTGAACATTTTAATGCATATTTCCAGAGTGTTTTTACTAAAACCGATGATTACGAATTTCCGAATTCAGTCGTTGAAACTGATACTGACATAGAAGTAACGAGGGAAGGAGTAATACATATGCTGTTAAAACTTGATCCTAAAAAATCTGCTGGGCCTGATGGTATCCCTAATTCCTTTCTTAACCGATACGCTGAGTATTTATCCGGGTTTCTAACTGCTCTTTTTAACTGTTCACTGTCTTCAGGGGAAATACCGACTGACTGGGGTATAGCACGTGTTAAGCCGATTCATAAAAAAGGTGACCACTTGTCGTTTGAGAATTATCGTCCTATCTCTATTACAAGCAGTTGTTGTAAACTTCTCGAGCATGTTATTGCCAACTTCATTCATGAATTCCTTAGTGATAACAATGTACTATCAAAATTTCAACATGGATTTAGAAAAGGGTTGTCCACTGTTACTCAACTAGTTACAACTGTGCATGAATTTTCACGAGTGCTTGATGCATCAGGTCAAATAGATGTTCTCTTTTTAGATTTCTGTAAAGCCTTTGACAAAGTGCCACATGGGAAACTGCTTTACAAATTACAGTGCTTGGGGTTACCAAGCCAAATAGTTCAATGGATTGCGGCTTACCTTCACAACAGACAACAGTATGTGGTAATAAATGATTCATCATCTGCTATTCTTCATGTCACGTCTGGAGTTCCACAGGGAAGTGTATTGGGACCACTTTTGTTTTTAATTTATGTTAATGACTTGGTTGATGTTATTCCCGAAAATGTGTCTGTACGTTTGTTCGCGGATGATTGTGTTATTTTTAAACAAATTGTATCCCCCAGAGATCACATTGAATTGCAACATGCACTGAATGTTATTGACGAGTGGTGTCAAAAATGGGGCATGCAACTAAATACTCAGAAAACAGTACTACTTCGTATCACCAGGAAACTAAATCCGAGCCAGTTCTGTTATACCCTTAGAAACAATAGTATCTCGATTGTAGGCAAATATAAGTACTTAGGTGTCACCCTCACAAGCAACTTAACTTGGTCATCCCACATTTCTGATATCTGCACATCTGCACTACGTAAGTTATGGTTCCTTAAAAGAAAGCTGAAATTCGCACCCTCGCAAACAAAGCTTTTAGCTTATAATACGTGTGTTCGTTCTAAGCTTGAGTATGCTTCTATCATTTGGGATCCATATTTAAAGAAAGATATCATGCAACTTGAACGTATTAATAGAAAGGCTGTTAGGTTTATATTTGGTAAATATCGTAGACTTGATTCCCCATCCAACCTAATGCAATTAAACTGTATTTCTACGCTAGAAGCCCGCAGAAAATTTAGTCGGCTTTCATTTCTTTATAATTGTATGTTTGGTAACATAAAAATAGATCTACCTGACTGTATTAAACCCTTAACAACACGACGCACACGCCATGGCCATGAATTTGCTCTAACCCCAATCTTTGCCCGAACGAAGGCTTTCAAATTCAGTTATTTTCCAAGAACTGTGGAAGAATGGAATTCTTTGCCTTCTGATATTTTTGGTTCCGATAATTTTCTCGCTGAGTTGGAGTGTTACCTTCTCTCTTAAGCTTTATTTATCTTTTTTTTTCTTTTTGCTTTTCTTCTTTCTTGCTTGTTTTTTTTTGTTGTTGTTGTCTGTTGCTTTGCACATTCATGTTGGATGTAACCCACACCTGCTTGGGCCACCACATTGGCCTGCAGTATTTTGAAATAAAATAATAAAAGATGCATATGCATCCTTTAAACGGGTTTTGGCACAAATCCATGTGCGGGTGCTACAAAGAGCAGCATGGGCATGCTTTTCACGTCGTTTGGTAGAAATCCACACGCGCGTTCTGCCAAAAGCACCATTTGCATGCATATCGTGTGGTTTTGCAGAAAACTGCATCCGCGTCTACTAAAACTTGCATATGCATGCTTTAAACGCGTTTTGGCACAAATCCATGTGCGGGTTCTAAAAAGAGAAGCATTGGCATGCTTTTCACGTCGTTTGGTAGAAATCCACACGCGCGTTCTGCCAAAAGCACCATTTGCATGCATATCGTGTGGTTTTGCAGAAAACTGCATCCGTGTCTACCAAAGTTGCATATGCATGCTTAAAACGCGTTTTGGCACAAATCCATGTGCGGGCTCTAAAAAGAGCAGCATTGGCATGCTTTTCACGTCGTTTGGTAGAAATCCACGTGCGGTCTGCCAAAAGCACCATTTGCATGCATATCGTGTGGTTTTGCAGAAAACTGCATCCGCGTCTACCAAAAGTTGCATATGCATGCTTAAAACGCGTTTTGGGACAAATACATGTGCGGGTTCTAAAAAGGGCAGCATTGGCATGCTTTTCACGTCGTTTGGTAGAAATCCACACGCGCGTTCAGCAAAAAGCACCATTTGCATGCATATTGTGTGGTTTTGCAGAAAACTGCATCCGCGTCTACCAAAAGATGCATATGCATGCTTAAAACGGGTTTTGGCACAAATCCATGCGCGGGTGCTAAAAAGAGCAGCATGGGCATGCTTTTCACGTCGTTTGGTAGAAATCCACACGCGCGTTTTGCCAAAAGCACCATTTGCATGCATATCGTGTGGTTTTGCAGAAAACTGCATCCGCGTCTACCAAAAGTTGCATATGCATGCTTAAAACGCGTTTTGGCACAAATCCATGTGCGGGTTCTAAAAAGAGCAGCATTGGCATGCTTTTCACGTCGTTTGGTAGACATCCACACGGGCGTTCTGCCAAAAGCACCATTTGCATGCATATCGTGTGGTTTTGCAGAAAACTGCATCCGCGTCTACAAAAAGTTGCATATGCATGCCTAAAACGGGTTTTGGGACAAATACATGTGCGGGTTCTAAAAAGAGCAGCATTGGCATGCTTTTCACGTCGTTTGGTAGAAATCCACACGCGCGTTCAGCAAAAAGCACCATTTGCATGCATATCGTGTGGTTTTGCAGAAAACTGCATCCGCGTCTACCAAAAGGGGCATATGCTCGCTTAAAACGCGTTTTTGCACAAATCCATGTGCAGGTGCGAAAAAGAGCAGCATCGACATGCTTTCCACGTCGTTTGGTAGAAATCCACACGCGCGTTCTGCCAAATGCACCATTTGCATGCATATCCTGTGGTTTTGCAGAAAACTGCATCCGCGTCTACCAAAAGATGCATATGCATGCTTAAAACGCGTTTTGGCACCAATCCATGTGCGGGTTCTAAAAAGAGCAGCATTGGCATGCTTTTCACGTCGTTTGGTAGAAATCCACACGCGCGTTCTGCCAAAAAGTACCATTTGCATGCATATCGTGTGGTTTTGCAGAACACTGCATCCGCGTCTACCAAAAGTTGCATATGCATGCTTAAAACGCGTTTTGGCACAAATCCATGTGCGGGTTCTAAAAAGAGCAGCATTGGCATGCTTTTCACGTCGTTTGGTAGAAATCCACACGCGCGTTCTGCCAAAAGCACCATTTGCATGCATATCGTGTGGTTTTTCAGAAAACTGCATCCACGTCTACCAAAAGTTGCATATGAATGCTTAAAACGCGTTTTGGCACAAATCCATGTGAGGGTTCTTAAAAGAGCAGCATTGGCATGCATTTCACGTTGTTTGGTAGAAATCCACAGGCGCGTTCTGCCAAAAGCACCATTTGCATGCATATCGTGTGGTTTTGCAGAAAACTGCATCCGCGTCTACCAAAAACTGCATATGCATGCTTAAAACGCGTTTTGGCACAAATCCATGTGCGGGTTCTATAAAGAGCAGCATTGGCATGCTTTTCACGTCGTTTGGTAGAAATCCACACGCGCTTTCTGCCAAAAGCACCATTTGCATGCATATCGTGTGGTTTTGCAGAAAACTGCATCCGCGTCTACCAAAAGTTGCATATGCATGCTTTAAACGCATTTTGGCACAAATCCATGTGCGGGTTCTAAAAAGAGCAGCATTGGCATGCTTTTCACGTCGTTTGGTAGAAATCCACACGGGCGTTCTGCCAAAAGCACCATTTGCATGCATATCGCGTGGTTTTGCAGAAAACTGCATCCGCGTCTACCAATGTTGCATATGCATGCTTAAAACGCGTTTTGGCACAAATCCATGTGCGGGTTCTAAAAAGAGCAGCATTGGCATGCTTTTCACGTCGTTTGGTAGAAATCCACACGCGCGTTCTGCCAAAAGCACCATTTGCATGCATATCGTGTGGTTTTGCAGAAAACTGCATCCGCGTCTACCAAAAAGTGCATGTGCTTGCTTAAAACGCGTTTTGGCACAAATCACTGTGCGGTTTCTAAAAAGAGCAGCATTGGCATGCTTTTCACGTCGTTTGGTAGAAATCCACGCGCGCGTTCTGCCAAAAGCACCATTTGCATGCATATCGTGTGGTTTTGCAGAAAACTGCATCCGCGTCTACCAAAAGATGCATATGCATGCTTAAAACGGGTTTTGGCACAAATCCATGTGCGGGTGCTAAAAAGAGCAGGATGGGCATGCTTTTCACGTCGTTTGGTAGAAATCCACACGCGCGTTCTGCCAAAAGCACCATTTGCATGCATATCATGTGGTTTTGCAGAAAACTGCATCCGCGTCTACCAAAGTTGCATATGTATGCTTAAAACGTGTTTTGGCACAAATCCATGTGCGGGTTCTAAAAAGAGCAGCATTGGCATGCTTTTCACGTCGTTTGGTAGAAATCCACACGCGCGTTCTGCCAAAAGCACCATTTGCATGCATATCGTGCGGTTTTGGAGAAAACTGCATCCACGTCTACCAAAAGTTGCATATGAATGCTTAAAACGCGTTTTGGCACAAATCCATGTGAGGGTTCTAAAAAGAGCAGCATTGGCATGCTTTTCACGTCGTTTGGTATAAATCCACAGGCGCGTTCTGCCAAAAGCACCATTTGCATGCATATCGTGTGGTATTGCAGAAAACTGCATCCGCGTCTACCAAAAAGTGCATGTGCTTGCTTAAAACGCGTTTTGGCACAAATCACTGTGCGGTTTCTAAAAAGAGCAGCATTGGCATGCTTTTCACGTCGTTTGGTAGAAATCCACGCGCGCGTTCTGCCAAAAGCACCATTTGCATGCATATCGTGTGGTTTTGCAGAAAACTGCATCCGCGTCTACCAAAAGTTGCATATGCATGCTTAAAACGCGTTTTGGCACAAATCCATGTGCGGGTTCTAAAAAGAGCAGCATTGGCATGCTTTTCACGTCGTTTGGTAGAAATCCACACGCGCGTTCCGCCAAAAGCACCATTTGCATGCATATCGTGTGGTTTTGCAGAAAACTGCATCCGCGTCTACCAAAAGATGCATATGCATGCTTAAAACGCGTTTTGGCACAAATCCATGTGCGGGTTCTAAAAAGAGCAGCATTGGCATGCTTTTCACGTCGTTTGGTAGAAATCCACACGCGCGTTCTGCCAAAAGCACCATTTGCATGCATATCGTGTGGTTTTGCAGAAAACTGCATCCGCGTCTACCAAAAAGTGCATGTGCTTGCTTTAAACGCGTTTTGGCACAAATCCATGTGCAGGTGCGAAAAAGAGCAGCATCGGTGTGCTTTTCACGTCGTTTGGTAGAAATCCACACGCGCGTTCTGCCAAAAGCACCGTTTGCATGCATATCGTGTGGTTTTGCAGAAAACTGCATTCGCGTCTACCAAAAGATGTATATGCATGCTTAAAACGCGTTTTGGCACAAGACCATGTGCGGGTTCTAAAAAGAGCAGCATTGGCATGCTTTTCACGTCGTTTGGTAGAAATCCACACGCGCGTTCTGCCAAAAGCACCATTTGCATGCATATCGTGTGGTTTTGCAGAAAACTGCATCCGCGTCTACCAAAAGTTGCATATGCATGCTTAAAACGTGTTTTGGCACAAATCCATATGCGGGTTCTAAAAAGAGCAGCATTGGCATGCTTTTCACGTCGTTTGGTAGAAATCCACACGCGCATTCTGCCAAAAGCACCATTTGCATGCATATCGTGTGGTTTTGCAGAAAACTGCATCCGCGTCTACCAAAAGTTGCATATGCATGCTTAAAACGCGTTTTGGGACAAATCCATGTGCGGGTTCTAAAAAGAGCAGCATTGGCATGCTTTTCACGTCGTTTTGTAGAAATCCACACGCGCGTTCTGCCAAAAGCACCATTTGCATGCATATCGTGTGGTATTGCAGAAAACTGCATCCGCGTCTACCAAAAGATGCATATGAATGCTTAAAACGGGTTTTGGCACAAATCCATGTGCGGGTGCTAAAAGAGCAGCATGTTCATGCTTATCACGTCGTTTGGTAGAAATCCACACGCGCGTTCTGCCAAAAGCACCATTTGCATGCATATCGTGTGGTTTTGCAGAAAACTGCATCCGCGTCTACCAAAAGTTGCATATGCATGCTTTAAACGCGTTTTGGCACAAATCCATGTGCGGGTTCTAAAAAGAGCAGCATTGGCATGCTTTTCACGTCGTTTGGTAGAAATCCACACGCGCGTTCTGCCAAAAGCACCATTTGCATGCATATCGTGTGGTTTTGCAGAAAACTGCATCCGCGTCTACCAAAGTTGCATATGCATGCTTAAAACGCGTTTTGGCACAAATCCATGTGCGGGTTCTAAAAAGAGCAGCATTGGCATGCTTTTCACGTCGTTTGGTAGAAATCCACACGCGCGTTCTGCCAAAAGCACCATTTGCATGCATATCGTGTGGTTTTGCAGAAAACTGCATCCGCGTCTACCAAAAGTTGCATATGCATGCTTAAAACGCGTTTTGGCACAAGACCATGTGCGGGTTCTAAAAAGAGCAGCATTGGCATGCTTTTCACGTCGTTTGGTAGAAATCCACACGCGCGTTCTGCCAAAAGCACCATTTGCATGCATATCGTGTGGTTTTGCAGAAAACTGCATCCGCGTCTACCAAAAGTTGCATATGCATGCTTAAAACGTGTTTTGGCACAAATCCATATGCGGGTTCTAAAAAGAGCAGCATTGGCATGCTTTTCACGTCGTTTGGTAGAAATCCACACGCGCATTCTGCCAAAAGCACCATTTGCATGCATATCGTGTGGTTTTGCAGAAAACTGCATCCGCGTCTACCAAAAGTTGCATATGCATGCTTAAAACGCGTTTTGGGACAAATCCATGTGCGGGTTCTAAAAAGAGCAGCATTGGCATGCTTTTCACGTCGTTTGGTAGAAATCCAAACGCGCGTTCTGCCAAAAGCACCATTTGCATGCATATCGTGTGGTATTGCAGAAAACTGCATCCGCGTCTACCAAAAGATGCATATGAATGCTTAAAACGGGTTTTGGCACAAATCCATGTGCGGGTGCTAAAAAGAGCAGCATGTTCATGCTTATCACGTCGTTTGGTAGAAATCCACACGCGCGTTCTGCCAAAAGCACCATTTGCATGCATATCGTGTGGTTTTGCAGAAAACTGCATCCGCGTCTACCAAAAGTTGCATATGCATGCTTTAAACGCGTTTTGGCACAAATCCATGTGCGGGTTCTAAAAAGAGCAGCATTGGCATGCTTTTCACGTCGTTTGGTAGAAATCCACACGCGCGTTCTGCCAAAAGCACCATTTGCATGCATATCGTGTGGTTTTGCAGAAAACTGCATCCGCGTCTACCAAAGTTGCATATGCATGCTTAAAACGCGTTTTGGCACAAATCCATGTGCGGGTTCTAAAAAGAGCAGCATTGGCATGCTTTTCACGTCGTTTGGTAGAAATCCACACGCGCGTTCTGCAAAAAGCACCATTTGCATGCATATCGTGTGGTTTTGCAGAAAACTGCATCCGCGTCTACCAAAAGTTGCATATGCATGCTTAAAATGCGTTTTGGCACAAATCCATGTGCGGGTTCTAAAAAGAGCAGCATTGGCATGCTTTTCACGTAGTTTGGTAGAAATCCACACGCGCGTTCTGCCAAAAGCACCATTTGCTTGCATATCGTGTGGTTTTGCAGAAAACTGCATCCGCGTCTACCAAAAGTTGCATATGCATGCTTAAAACGCGTTTTGGGACAAACACCTGTGCGGGTTCTAAAAAGAGCAGCATTGGCATGCTTTTCACGTCGTTTGGTAGAAATCCACGCGCGCGTTCTGCCAAAAGCACCATTTGCATGCATATCGTGTGGTTTTGCAGAAAACTGCATCCGCGTCTACCAAAAACTGCATATGCATGCTTAAAACGCGTTTTGGCACAAATCCATGTGCGGGTTCTATAAAGAGCAGCATTGGCATGCTTTTCACGTCGTTTGGTAGAAATCCACACGCGCTTTCTGCCAAAAGCACCATTTGCATGCATATCGTGTGGTTTTGCAGAAAACTGCATCCGCGTCTACCAAAAGTTGCATATGCATGCTTAAAACGCGTTTTGGCACAAATCCATGTGCGGGTTCTAAAAAGAGCAGCATTGGCATGCTTTTCACGTCGTTTGGAAGAAATCCACACGGGCGTTCTGCCAAAAGCACCATTTGCATGCATATCGTGTGGTTTTGCAGAAAACTGCATCCGCGTCTACCAAAAGATGCATATGCATGCTTAAAACGCGTTTTGGCACAAATCTATGTGCGGTTGCTAAAAACAGCAGCATTGGCATGCTTTTCACGTCGTTTGGTAGAAATCCACACGCGCGTTCTGCCAAAAGCACCATTTGCATGCATATCGTATGGTTTTGCAGAAAACTGCATCCGCGTCTACCAAAAGATGCATATGCATCCTTTAAACGGGTTTTGGCACAAATCCATGTGCGGGTGCTAAAAAGAGCAGCATGGGCATGCTTTTCACGTCGTTTGGTAGAAATCCACACGCGCGTTCTGCCAAAAGCACCATTTGCATGCATATCGTGTGGTTTTGCAGAAAACTGCATCCGCGTCTACCAAAAGTTGCATATGCATGCTTTAAACGCGTTTTGGCACAAATCCATGTGCGGGTTCTGAAAAGAGAAGCATTGGCATGCTTTTCACGTCGTTTGGTAGAAATCCACACGCGCGTTCTGCCAAAAGCACCATTTGCATGCATATCGTGTGGTTTTGCAGAAACCTGCATCCGTGTCTACCAAAGTTGCATATGCATGCTTAAAACGCGTTTTGGCACAAATCCATGTGCGGGCTCTAAAAAGAGCAGCATTGGCATGCTTTTCACGTCGTTTGGTAGAAATCCACGTGCGGTCTGCCAAAAGCACCATTTGCATGCATATCGTGGGGTTTTGCAGAAAACTGCATCCGCGTCTACCAAAAGTTGCATATGCATGCTTGAAACGCGTTTTGGGACAAATACATGTGCGGGTTCTAAAAAGGGCAGCATTGGCATGCTTTTCACGTCGTTTGGTAGAAATCCACACGCGCGTTCAGCAAAAAGCACCATTTGCATGCATATTGTGTGGTTTTGCAGAAAACTGCATCCGCGTCTACCAAAAGATGCATATGCATGCTTAAAACGGGTTTTGGCACAAATCCATGTGCGGGTGCTAAAAAGAGCAGCATGGGCATGCTTTTCACGTCGTTTGGTAGAAATCCACACGCGCGTTCTGCCAAAAGCACCATTTGCATGCATATCGTGTGGTTTTGCAGAAAACTGCATCCGCGTCTACCAAAAGTTGCATATGCATGCTTAAAACGCGTTTTGGCACAAATCCATGTGCGGGTTCTAAAAAGAGCAGCATTGGCATGCTTTTCACGTCGTTTGGTAGACATCCACACGGGCGTTCTGCCAAAAGCACCATTTGCATGCATATCGTGTGGTTTTGTAGAAAACTGCATCCGCGTCTACAAAAAGTTGCATATGCATGCTTAAAACGGGTTTTGGGACAAATACATGTGCGGGTTCTAAAAAGAGCAGCATTGGCATGCTTTTCACGTCGTTTGGTAGAAATCCACACGCGCGTTCAGCAAAAAGCACCATTTGCATGCATATCGTGTGGTTTTGCAGAAAACTGCATCCGCGTCTACCAAAAGATGCATATGCATGCTTAAAACGGGTTTTGGCACAAATCCATGTGCGGGTTCTAAAAAGAGCAGCATTGGCATGCTTTTCACGTAGTTTGGTAGAAATCCACACGCGCGTTCTGCCAAAAGCACCATTTGCATGCATATCGTGTGGTTTTGCAGAAAACTGCATCCGCGTCTACCAAAAGTTGCATATGCATGCTTAAAACGCGTTTTGGGACAAATACATGTGCGGGTTCTAAAAAGAGCAGCATTGGCATGCTTTTCACGTCGTTTGGTAGAAATCCACACGCGCGTTCAGCAAAAAGCACCATTTGCATGCAAATCGTGTGGTTTTGCAGAAAACTGCATCCGCGTCTACCAAAAGATGCATATGCATGCTTAAAACGGGTTTTGGCACAAATCCATGTGCGGGTGCTAAAAAGAGCAGCATCGGCATGCTTTTCACGTCGTTTGATAAAAATCCACACCTGCGTTCTGCCAAAAGCACCATTTGCATGCATATCGTGTGGTTTTGCAGAAAACTGCATCCGCGTCTACCACAAGTTGCATATGCACGCTTAAAACGCGTTTTGGCACAAATCCATGTGCGGGTTCTAAAAAGAGCAGCATTGGCATGCTTTTCACGTCGTTTGGTTGAAATCCACACGGGCGTTCTGCCAAAAGCACCATTTGCATGCATATCGTGCGGTTTTGCACAAAACTGCATCCGCGTCTACCAAAAGTTGCATATGCATGCTTAAAACGCGTTTTGGCACAAATCCATGTGCGGGTTCTAAAAAGAGCAGCATTGGCATGCTTTTCACGTCGTTTGGTAGAAATCCTCACGCGCGTTCTGCCAAAAGAAACATTTGCATGCATATCGTGTGGTTTTGCTGAAAACTGCATCCGCGTCTACCAAAAGGGGCATATGCTCGCTTAAAACGCGTTTTTGCACAAATCCATGTGCAGGTGCGAAAAAGAGCAGCATCGACATGCTTTCCATGTCGTTTGGTAGAAATCCACACGCGCGTTCTGCCAAATGCACCATTTGCATGCATATCCTGTGGTTTTGCAGAAAACTGCATCCGCGTCTACCAAAAGATGCATATGCATGCTTAAAACGCGTTTTGGCACCAATCCATGTGCGGGTTCTAAAAAGAGCAGCATTGGCATGCTTTTCACGTCGTTTGGTAGAAATCCACACGCGCGTTCTGCCAAATGCACCATTTGCATGCATATCCTGTGGTTTTGCAGAACACTGCATCCGCGTCTACCAAAAGTTGCATATGCATGCTTAAAACGCGTTTTAGCACAAATCCATGTGCGGGTTCTAAAAAGAGCAGCATTGGCATGCTTTTCACGTCGTTTGGTAGAAATCCACACGCGCGTTCTGCCAAAAGCACCATTTGCATGCATATCGTGTGGTTTTGCAGAAAACTGCATCCGCGTCTACCAAAAGATGCATATGCATGCTTAAAACGCGTTTTGGCACAAATCCATGTGCGGGCTCTAAAAAGAGCAGCATTGGCATGCTTTTCACGTCGTTTGGTAGAAATCCACACGCGCGTTCTGCCAAAAGCACCATTTGCATGCATATCGTGTGGTATTGCAGAAAACTGCATCCGCGTCTACCAAAAAGTGCATGTGCTTGCTTAAAACGCGTTTTGGCACAAATCACTGTGCGGTTTCTAAAAAGAGCAGCATTGGCATGCTTTTCACGTCGTTTGGTAGAAATCCACGCGCGCGTTCTGCCAAAAGCACCATTTGCATGCATATCGTGTGGTTTTGCAGAAAACTGCATCCGCGTCTACCAAAAAGTGCATGTGCTTGCTTAAAACGCGTTTTGGCACAAATCCATGTGCAGGTGCGAAAAAGAGCAGCATCGGTGTGCGTTTCACGTCGTTTGGTAGAAATCCACACGCGCGTTCTGCCAAAAGCACCATTTGCATGCATATCGTGTGGTTTTGCAGAAAACTGCATCCGCGTCTACCAAAAGTTGCATATGCATGCTTAAAACGCGTTTTGGCACAAATCCATGTGCGGGTTCTAAAAAGAGCAGCATTGGCATGCTTTTCACGTCGTTTGGAAGAAATCCACACGCGCGTTCTGCCAAAAGCACCATTTGCATGCATATCGTGTGGTTTTGCAGAAAACTGCATCCGCGTCTACCAAAGTTGCATATGCATGCTTAAAACGCGTTTTGGCACAAATCCATGTGCGGGTTCTAAAAAGAGCAGCATTGGCATGCTTTTCACGTCGTTTGGTAGAAATCCACACGCGCGTTCTGCCAAAAGCACCATTTGCATGCATATCGTGTGGTTTTGCAGAAAACTGCATCCGCGTCTACCAAAAGTTGCATATGCATGCTTAAAATGCGTTTTGGCACAAATCCATGTGCGGGTTCTAAAAAGAGCAGCATTGGCATGCTTTTCACGTAGTTTGGTAGAAATCCACACGCGCGTTCTGCCAAAAGCACCATTTGCTTGCATATCGTGTGGTTTTGCAGAAAACTGCATCCGCGTCTACCAAAAGTTGCATATGCATGCTTAAAACGCGTTTTGGGACAAACACATGTGCGGGTTCTAAAAAGAGCAGCATTGGCATGCTTTTCACGTCGTTTGGTAGAAATCCACGCGCGCGTTCTGCCAAAAGCACCATTTGCATGCATATCGTGTGGTTTTGCAGAAAACTGCTTCCGCGTCTACCAAAGTTGCATATGCATGCTTAAAACGCGTTTTGGCACAAATCCATGTGCAGGTGCGAAAAAGAGCAGCATCGGTGTGCGTTTCACGTCGTTTGGTAGAAATCCACACGCGCGTTCTGCCAAAAGCACCATTTGCATGCATATCGTGTGGTTTTTCAGAAAACTGCATCCACGTCTACCAAAAGTTGCATATGAATGCTTAAAACGCGTTTTGGCACAAATCCATGTGAGGGTTCTTAAAAGAGCAGCATTGGCATGCATTTCACGTTGTTTGGTAGAAATCCACAGGCGCGTTCTGCCAAAAGCACCATTTGCATTCATATCGTGTGGTTTTGCAGAAAACTGCATCCGCGTCTACCAAAAACTGCATATGCATGCTTAAAACGCGTTTTGGCACAAATCCATGTGCGGGTTCTATAAAGAGCAGCATTGGCATGCTTTTCACGTCGTTTGGTAGAAATCCACACGCGCGTTCTGCCAAAAGCACCATTTGCATGCATATCGTGTGGTTTTGCAGAAAACTGCATCCGCGTCTACCAAAAGTTGCATATGCATGCTTAAAACGCGTTTTGGCACAAATCTATGTGCGGGTTCTAAAAAGAGCAGCATTGGCATGCTTTTCACGTCGTTTGGAAGAAATCCACACGGGCGTTCTGCCAAAAGCACCATTTGCATGCATATCGTGTGGTTTTGCAGAAAACTGCATCCGCGTCTACCAAAAGATGCATATGCATGCTTAAAACGCGTTTTGGCACAAATCTATGTGCGGTTGCTAAAAACAGCAGCATTGGCATGCTTTTCACGTCGTTTGGTAGAAATCCACACGCGCGTTCTGCCAAAAGCACCATTTGCATGCATATCGTGTGGTTTTGCAGAAAACTGCATCCGCGTCTACCAAAAGATGCATATGCATCCTTTAAACGGGTTTTGGCACAAATCCATGTGCGGGTGCTAAAAAGAGCAGCATGGGCATGCTTTTCACGTCGTTTGGTAGAAATCCACACGCGCGTTCTGCCAAAAGCACCATTTGCATGCATATCGTGTGGTTTTGCAGAAAACTGCATCCGCGTCTACCAAAAGATGCATAAGCGTGCTTAAAACGGGTTTTGGCACAAATCCATGTGCGGGTGCTAAAAAGAGCAGCATGGGCATGCTTTTCACGTCGTTTGGTAGAAATCCACACGCGCGTTCTGCCAAAAGCACCATTTGCATGCATATCGTGTGGTTTTGCAGAAAACTGCATCCGCGTCTACCAAAAGTTGCATATGCATGCTTAAAACGCGTTTTGGCACAAATCCATGTGCGGGTTCTAAAAAGAGCAGCATTGGCATGCTTTTCACGTCGTTTGGAAGAAATCCACACGGGCGTTCTGCCAAAAGCACCATTTGCATGCATATCGTGTGGTTTTGCAGAAAACTGCATCCGCGTCTACCAAAAGATGCATATGCATGCTTAAAACGCGTTTTGGCACAAATCTATGTGCGGTTGCTAAAAACAGCAGCATTGGCATGCTTTTCACGTCGTTTGGTAGAAATCCACACGGGCGTTTTGCCAAAAGCACCATTTGCATGCATATCGTGTGGTTTTGCAGAAAACTGCATCCGCGTGTACCAAAAGATGCATATGCATCCTTTAAACGGGTTTTGGCACAAATCCATGTGCGGGTGCTAAAAAGAGCAGCATGGGCATGCTTTTCACGTCGTTTGGTAGAAATCCACACGCGCGTTCTGCCAAAAGCACCATTTGCATGCATATCGTGTGGTTTTGCAGAAAACTGTATCCGCGTCTACCAAAAGTTGCATATGCATGCTTTAAACGCGTTTTGGCACAAATCCATGTGCGGGTTCTAAAAAGAGAAGCATTGGCATGCTTTTCACGTCGTTTGGTAGAAATCCACACGCGCGTTCTGCCAAAAGCACCATTTGCATGCATATCGTGTGGTTTTGCAGAAACCTGCATCCGTGTCTACCAAAGTTGCATATGCATGCTTAAAACGCGTTTTGGCACAAATCCATGTGCGGGCTCTAAAAAGAGCAGCATTGGCATGCTTTTCACGTCGTTTGGTAGAAATCCACGTGCGGTCTGCCAAAAGCACCATTTGCATGCATATCGTGTGGTTTTGCAGAAAACTGCATCCGCGTCTACCAAAAGTTGCATATGCATGCTTAAAACGCGTTTTGGCACAAATCCATGTGCGGGTTCTAAAAAGAGCAGCATTGGCATGCTTTTCACGTCGTTTGGTAGACATCCACACGGGCGTTCTGCCAAAAGCACCATTTGCATGCATATCGTGTGGTTTTGCAGAAAACTGCATCCGCGTCTACAAAAAGTTGCATATGCATGCTTAAAACGGGTTTTGGGACAAATACATGTGCGGGTTCTAAAAAGAGCAGCATTGGCATGCTTTTCACGTCGTTTGGTAGAAATCCACACGCGCGTTCAGCAAAAAGCACCATTTGCATGCATATCGTGTGGTTTTGCAGAAAACTGCATCCGCGTCTACCAAAAGATGCATATGCATGCTTAAAACGGGTTTTGGCACAAATCCATGTGCGGGTTCTAAAAAGAGCAGCATTGGCATGCTTTTCACGTAGTTTGGTAGAAATCCACACGCGCGTTCTGCCAAAAGCACCATTTGCATGCATATCGTGTGGTTTTGCAGAAAACTGCATCCGCGTCTACCAAAAGTTGCATATGCATGCTTAAAACGCGTTTTGGGACAAATACATGTGCGGGTTCTAAAAAGAGCAGCATTGGCATGCTTTTCACGTCGTTTGGTAGAAATCCACACGCGCGTTCAGCAAAAAGCACCATTTGCATGCAAATCATGTGGTTTTGCAGAAAACTGCATCCGCGTCTACCAAAAGATGCATATGCATGCTTAAAACGGGTTTTGGCACAAATCCATGTGCGGGTGCTAAAAAGAGCAGCATCGGCATGCTTTTCACGTCGTTTGATAAAAATCCACACCTGCGTTCTGCCAAAAGCACCATTTGCATGCATATCGTGTGGTTTTGCAGAAAACTGCATCCGCGTCTACCACAAGTTGCATATGCACGCTTAAAACGCGTTTTGGCACAAATCCATGTGCGGGTTCTGAAAAGAGCAGCATTGGCATGCTTTTCACGTCGTTTGGTTGAAATCCACACGGGCGTTCTGCCAAAAGCACCATTTGCATGCATATCGTGTGGTTTTGCACAAAACTGCATCCGCGTCTACCAAAAGTTGCATATGCATGCTTAAAACGCGTTTTGGCACAAATCCATGTGCGGGTTCTAAAAAGAGCAGCATTGGCATGCTTTTCATGTCGTTTGGTAGAAATCCTCACGCGCGTTCTGCCAAAAGAAACATTTGCATGCATATCGTGTGGTTTTGCTGAAAACTGCATCTGCGTCTACCAAAAGGGGCATATGCTCGCTTAAAACGCGTTTTTGCACAAATCCATGTGCAGGTGCGAAAAAGAGCAGCATCGACATGCTTTCCACGTCGTTTGGTAGAAATCCACACGCGCGTTCTGCCAAATGCACCATTTGCATGCATATCCTGTGGTTTTGCAGAAAACTGCATCCGCGTCTACCAAAAGATGCATATGCATGCTTAAAACGCGTTTTGGCACCAATCCATGTGCGGGTTCTAAAAAGAGCAGCATTGGCATGCTTTTCACGTCGTTTGGTAGAAATCCACACGCGCGTTCTGCCAAAAAGTACCATTTGCATGCATATCGTGTGGTTTTGCAGAACACTGCATCCGCGTCTACCAAAAGTTGCATATGCATGCTTAAAACGCGTTTTGGCACAAATCCATGTGCGGGTTCTAAAAAGAGCAGCATTGGCATGCTTTTCACGTCGTTTGGTAGAAATCCACACGCGCGTCCTGCCAAAAGCACCATTTGCATGCATATCGTGTGGTTTTGCAGAAAACTGCATCCGCGTCTACCAAAAGATGCATATGCATGCTTAAAACGCGTTTTGGCACAAATCCATGTGCGGGCTCTAAAAAGAGCAGCATTGGCATGCTTTTCACGTCGTTTGGTAGAAATCCACACGCGCGTTCTGCCAAAAGCACCATTTGCATGCATATCGTGTGGTATTGCAGAAAACTGCATCCGCGTCTACCAAAAAGTGCATGTGCTTGCTTAAAACGCGTTTTGGCACAAATCACTGTGCGGTTTCTAAAAAGAGCAGCATTGGCATGCTTTTCACGTCGTTTGGTAGAAATCCACGCGCGCGTTCTGCCAAAAGCACCATTTGCATGCATATCGTGTGGTTTTGCAGAAAACTGCATCCGCGTCTACCAAAAAGTGCATGTGCTTGCTTAAAACGCGTTTTGGCACAAATCCATGTGCAGGTGCGAAAAAGAGGAGCATCGGTGTGCGTTTCACGTCGTTTGGTAGAAATCCACACGCGCGTTCTGCCAAAAGCACCCTCTGCATGCATATCGTGTGGTTTTGCAGAAAACTGCATCCGCGTCTACCAAAAGTTGCATATGCATGCTTAAAACGCGTTTTGGCACAAATCCATGTGCGGGTTCTAAATAGAGCAGCATTGGCATGCTTTTCACGTCGTTTGGTAGAAATCCACACGGGCGTTCTGCCAAAAGCACCATTTGCATGCATATCGTGTGGTTTTGCAGAAAACTGCATCCGCGTCTACCAAAAGATGCATATGCATGCTTAAAACGCGTTTTGACACAAATACATGTGCGGGTTCTAAAAAGAGCAGCATTGGCATGCTTTTCACGTCGTTTGGTAGAAATCCACACGCGCGTTCAGCAAAAAGCACCATTTGCATGCATATCCTGTGGTTTTGCAGAAAACTGCATCCGCGTCTACCAAAAGATGCATATGCATGCTTAAAACGCGTTTTGGCACCAATCCATGTGCGGGTTCTAAAAAGAGCAGCATTGGCATGCTTTTCACGTCGTTTGGTAGAAATCCACACGCGCGTTCTGCCAAAAAGTACCATTTGCATGCATATCGTGTGGTTTTGCAGAACACTGCATCCGCGTCTACCAAAAGTTGCATATGCATGCTTAAAACGCGTTTTGGCACAAATCCATGTGCGGGTTCTAAAAAGAGCAGCATTGGCATGCTTTTCACGTCGTTTGGTAGAAATCCACACGCGCGTTCTGCCAAAAGCACCATTTGCATGCATATCGTGTGGTTTTGCAGAAAACTGCATCCGCGTCTACCAAAAGATGCATATGCATGCTTAAAACGCGTTTTGGCACAAATCCATGTGCGGGCTCTAAAAAGAGCAGCATTGGCATGCTTTTCACGTCGTTTGGTAGAAATCCACACGCGCGTTCTGCCAAAAGCACCATTTGCATGCATATCGTGTGGTATTGCAGAAAACTGCATCCGCGTCTACCAAAAGTTGCATATGCATGCTTAAAACGCGTTTTGGCACAAATCCATGTGCGGGTTCTAAAAAGAGCAGCATTGGCATGCTTTTCACGTCGTTTGGTAGAAATCCACACGGGCGTTCTGCCAAAAGCACCATTTGCATGCATATCGTGTGGTTTTGCAGAAAACTGCATCCGCGTCTACCAAAAGATGCATATGCATGCTTAAAACGCGTTTTGGCACAAATCTATGTGCGGTTGCTAAAAACAGCAGCATTGGCATGCTTTTCACGTCGTTTGGTAGAAATCCACACGCGCGTTCTGCCAAAAGCACCATTTGCATGCATATCGTGTGGTTTTGCAGAAAACTGCATCCGCGTCTACCAACGCGTCTATTCGACGAGCAGTCCCGGAAGGGGCTCTTTTGCATTTCCGGCCCGGATTTGTTACGTCAACGGCCACCAATGCTATAAGAAGTGGACTACCCCTCGGCATCGACAGTGGGCGCGGCGAAAGCGCTGGGAGCATGTGGCTTACGGCCTCTCGTTTCTTCGTCGTGCAGGCTCTGCTGATTTCTTCTGCCGGGGCCTTATCTTCGACTCCCTTCGCTGAACCGCTTTTTCGACTCAACCGAAGACAACAAAAGGAATTCGACGACGCAGTCCCGGAAGGGGCTCTTTTGCATTTCCGGCCCGGATTTGTTACGTCAACGGCCACCAATGCTATAAGAAGTGGACTACCCCTCGGCATCGACAGTGGGCGCGGCGAAAGCGCTGGGAGCATGTGGCTTACGGCCTCTCGTTTCTTCGTCGTGCAGGCTCTGCTGATTTCTTCTGCCGGGGCCTTATCTTCGGCTCCCTTCGCTGAACCGCTTTTTCGACTCAACCGAAGACAACAAAAGGAATTCGACGACGCAGTCCCGGAAGGGGCTCTTTTGCATTTCCGGCCCGGATTTGTTACGTCAACGGCCACCAATGCTATAAGAAGTGGACTACCCCTCGGCATCGACAGTGGGCGCGGCGAAAGCGCTGGGAGCATGTGGCTTACGGCCTCTCGTTTCTTCGTCGTGCAGGTTAGGCATGAGTGTTCAATACGTAGTGATGACATATTTCTTGTTATTTTGCCGTGCCCACGCACCTGCTTGACTATTGCATATGAATGCTTTTGTTCGTGCAAACTTATAATCTGCGGGGATGTAGAGTTAAATCCAGGTCCTCTTACAGTTGAGGAAATGTTCGCGCAACTCTTGGAAGGACAGAATGAAATCAAAGCACAAATAGTTGACTTAAAAACTCGTCTTGAATGTACTGAGAAAAGTATTGAGTGTTTTGATGTACGACTGAATACCCTTGAAGAAAACGTTAACGAGACCCATGCAAAACTAACCACTAGCGTTGAGACTCTTCAAGAAGCCGTCATAACACAGCATGCTAAACTAGTTGACCTTGAAAATCGCAGTCGTAGATCAAACTTGATAGTTTTCGGTATTGCGGAACACGCGAATGAAACTGAACTGGACTTGAGGAAAAAGGTTATTGATGAATTGTTTAGGAATAAGTTGGGCGTGAACTGCTCTTCAGTCGCCCGCATTCACAGACTAGGACGTAGCGAACAAAATCGGCCAGTAATTCTTTATTTTCAAGACTACAGGGAAAAGCAGGCTGTCTGGAAGAATGTTTCAAAGCTTAAGGGTTCTCCGATAAGTATTGATAACGACTACTGTGAGGACACTCGACGGAAGCGTAAATTGCTGTGGCAGACAGCGAAGGAAGAGAGAGCAGCTGGTAAAAAAGTATTCCTTGTGCATGATAGCCTTCATGTTGACAATGACATCTACAGTTGGAATGACTCCTCAAACACTCGAAAATGGCTTACAAAGGCGAAAAAGAAGCCTACAAAGATATAGCAGACCCCAACTGCGCAGCTGCGCCTGATATCTTTTAATGCCCAGAGCATTAGTAACAAACTTGATAAGCTTGAAAATATCCTTATTTTATATGACCCACATATATGCGTTATTACAGAAACGTGGCTACATGATCTGATAGGCGACGACGAAATTGTGCCGCCTGGTTATCAAGTCTTCAGACGTGATAGAGGCTCTCGTGGTGGCGGCGTGGCGGTTATTATAAAAGATAGCGTTGATGCCAGTCTTGTTGATCAAATTGCGGATCATGAAAGCCTTTTTTTGAAAATATCGTTTAAGCAGGATACCTTTTTCCTTTGTGCCATTTACCGTACACCCAATGCAGATGATTTGTTTTTGAATAAGCTATACGATCGCCTTTTAGGTTTGCGTAATAAAAACATATTGATAACTGGTGATTTTAATTTACCAACAATTGATTGGGAGAACCTACGTTATGGCTGTTCTTCTACTGGTGATTCTATTCTTGACATCATGTTTTTGCTCAACCTTAAGCAAGCGGTGACTGACTATACTCGAGGCAGCTCAATTTTGGATTTACTGTTCCTCAGTGAAATATTCATTCACGGCACCATTGTAATTGAGCCTGGTATTTCTGACCATAAGCTAATCTTCTTTATCTGGGATAAGGCTCTAGGTCGAACTAAAAAAACTCAGTCAGCCACTGTTGTAAAGGATATTTCTAAGGCTGATGATGTCGCTATAATTGATTACCTTGATACGCATATCGAAACCTTATCACACGATGTTGAGACCTCATGGCAACTCTTTGTTAAAACCATACATTATTGTCTTGATAATTTTGTACCCAACCGAAAAATATGTAAGCACCGTGTAAACCCGTGGATTAACCGTGAAATGATCCACATGAAGCGTAAAATTAAAAGACTACGCAAGAAGCGTGCAACAATGACTTCCCAGTTTACAGAATTAAAAGTTAAGCTACAAACAAGCTTGGCAAAAGCAAGGAAATATTTTTATACTAATACATTGACAGATTTTCTTCAAACCAACCCCCAAAAGTTTTGGCGGTACTTAAGTGAGACGAAAACCGGGATCAGCAAAATGAATGTCGATGGTTTGGTGATAACTGACTCCTGTGCTATTGCTGAACATTTTAATGCATATTTCCAGAGTGTTTTTACTAAAACCGATGATTACGAATTTCCGAATTCAGTCGTTGAAACTGATACTGACATAGAAGTAACGAGGGAAGGAGTAATACATATGCTGTTAAAACTTGATCCTAAAAAATCTGCTGGGCCTGATGGTATCCCTAATTCCTTTCTTAACCGATACGCTGAGTATTTATCCGGGTTTCTAACTGCTCTTTTTAACTGTTCACTGTCTTCAGGGGAAATACCGACTGACTGGGGTATAGCACGTGTTAAGCCGATTCATAAAAAAGGTGACCACTTGTCGTTTGAGAATTATCGTCCTATCTCTATTACAAGCAGTTGTTGTAAACTTCTCGAGCATGTTATTGCCAACTTCATTCATGAATTCCTTAGTGATAACAATGTACTATCAAAATTTCAACATGGATTTAGAAAAGGGTTGTCCACTGTTACTCAACTAGTTACAACTGTGCATGAATTTTCACGAGTGCTTGATGCATCAGGTCAAATAGATGTTCTCTTTTTAGATTTCTGTAAAGCCTTTGACAAAGTGCCACATGGGAAACTGCTTTACAAATTACAGTGCTTGGGGTTACCAAGCCAAATAGTTCAATGGATTGCGGCTTACCTTCACAACAGACAACAGTATGTGGTAATAAATGATTCATCATCTGCTATTCTTCATGTCACGTCTGGAGTTCCACAGGGAAGTGTATTGGGACCACTTTTGTTTTTAATTTATGTTAATGACTTGGTTGATGTTATTCCCGAAAATGTGTCTGTACGTTTGTTCGCGGATGATTGTGTTATTTTTAAACAAATTGTATCCCCCAGAGATCACATTGAATTGCAACATGCACTGAATGTTATTGACGAGTGGTGTCAAAAATGGGGCATGCAACTAAATACTCAGAAAACAGTACTACTTCGTATCACCAGGAAACTAAATCCGAGCCAGTTCTGTTATACCCTTAGAAACAATAGTATCTCGATTGTAGGCAAATATAAGTACTTAGGTGTCACCCTCACAAGCAACTTAACTTGGTCATCCCACATTTCTGATATCTGCACATCTGCACTACGTAAGTTATGGTTCCTTAAAAGAAAGCTGAAATTCGCACCCTCGCAAACAAAGCTTTTAGCTTATAATACGTGTGTTCGTTCTAAGCTTGAGTATGCTTCTATCATTTGGGATCCATATTTAAAGAAAGATATCATGCAACTTGAACGTATTAATAGAAAGGCTGTTAGGTTTATATTTGGTAAATATCGTAGACTTGATTCCCCATCCAACCTAATGCAATTAAACTGTATTTCTACGCTAGAAGCCCGCAGAAAATTTAGTCGGCTTTCATTTCTTTATAATTGTATGTTTGGTAACATAAAAATAGATCTACCTGACTGTATTAAACCCTTAACAACACGACGCACACGCCATGGCCATGAATTTGCTCTAACCCCAATCTTTGCCCGAACGAAGGCTTTCAAATTCAGTTATTTTCCAAGAACTGTGGAAGAATGGAATTCTTTGCCTTCTGATATTTTTGGTTCCGATAATTTTCTCGCTGAGTTGGAGTGTTACCTTCTCTCTTAAGCTTTATTTATCTTTTTTTTTCTTTTTGCTTTTCTTCTTTCTTGCTTGTTTTTTTTTGTTGTTGTTGTCTGTTGCTTTGCACATTCATGTTGGATGTAACCCACACCTGCTTGGGCCACCACATTGGCCTGCAGTATTTTGAAATAAAATAATAAAAGATGCATATGCATCCTTTAAACGGGTTTTGGCACAAATCCATGTGCGGGTGCTACAAAGAGCAGCATGGGCATGCTTTTCACGTCGTTTGGTAGAAATCCACACGCGCGTTCTGCCAAAAGCACCATTTGCATGCATATCGTGTGGTTTTGCAGAAAACTGCATCCGCGTCTACTAAAACTTGCATATGCATGCTTTAAACGCGTTTTGGCACAAATCCATGTGCGGGTTCTAAAAAGAGAAGCATTGGCATGCTTTTCACGTCGTTTGGTAGAAATCCACACGCGCGTTCTGCCAAAAGCACCATTTGCATGCATATCGTGTGGTTTTGCAGAAAACTGCATCCGTGTCTACCAAAGTTGCATATGCATGCTTAAAACGCGTTTTGGCACAAATCCATGTGCGGGCTCTAAAAAGAGCAGCATTGGCATGCTTTTCACGTCGTTTGGTAGAAATCCACGTGCGGTCTGCCAAAAGCACCATTTGCATGCATATCGTGTGGTTTTGCAGAAAACTGCATCCGCGTCTACCAAAAGTTGCATATGCATGCTTAAAACGCGTTTTGGGACAAATACATGTGCGGGTTCTAAAAAGGGCAGCATTGGCATGCTTTTCACGTCGTTTGGTAGAAATCCACACGCGCGTTCAGCGAAAAGCACCATTTGCATGCATATTGTGTGGTTTTGCAGAAAACTGCATCCGCGTCTACCAAAAGATGCATATGCATGCTTAAAACGGGTTTTGGCACAAATCCATGCGCGGGTGCTAAAAAGAGCAGCATGGGCATGCTTTTCACGTCGTTTGGTAGAAATCCACACGCGCGTTCTGCCAAAAGCACCATTTGCATGCATATCGTGTGGTTTTGCAGAAAACTGCATCCGTGTCTACCAAAGTTGCATATGCATGCTTAAAACGCGTTTTGGCACAAATCCATGTGCGGGCTCTAAAAAGAGCAGCATTGGCATGCTTTTCACGTCGTTTGGTAGAAATCCACGTGCGGTCTGCCAAAAGCACCATTTGCATGCATATCGTGTGGTTTTGCAGAAAACTGCATCCGCGTCTACCAAAAGTTGCATATGCATGCTTAAAACGCGTTTTGGGACAAATACATGTGCGGGTTCTAAAAAGGGCAGCATTGGCATGCTTTTCACGTCGTTTGGTAGAAATCCACACGCGCGTTCAGCAAAAAGCACCATTTGCATGCATATTGTGTGGTTTTGCAGAAAACTGCATCCGCGTCTACCAAAAGTTGCATATGCATGCTTAAAACGCGTTTTGGCACAAATCCATGTGCGGGTTCTAAAAAGAGCAGCATTGGCATGCTTTTCACGTCGTTTGGTAGACATCCACACGGGCGTTCTGCCAAAAGCACCATTTGCATGCATATCGTGTGGTTTTGCAGAAAACTGCATCCGCGTCTACAAAAAGTTGCATATGCATGCCTAAAACGGGTTTTGGGACAAATACATGTGCGGGTTCTAAAAAGAGCAGCATTGGCATGCTTTTCACGTCGTTTGGTAGAAATCCACACGCGCGTTCAGAAAAAAGCACCATTTGCATGCATATCGTGTGGTTTTGCAGAAAACTGCATCCGCGTCTACCAAAAGGGGCATATGCTCGCTTAAAACGCGTTTTTGCACAAATCCATGTGCAGGTGCGAAAAAGAGCAGCATCGACATGCTTTCCACGTCGTTTGGTAGAAATCCACACGCGCGTTCTGCCAAATGCACCATTTGCATGCATATCCTGTGGTTTTGCAGAAAACTGCATCCGCGTCTACCAAAAGATGCATATGCATGCTTAAAACGCGTTTTGGCACCAATCCATGTGCGGGTTCTAAAAAGAGCAGCATTGGCATGCTTTTCACGTCGTTTGGTAGAAATCCACACGCGCGTTCTGCCAAAAAGTACCATTTGCATGCATATCGTGTGGTTTTGCAGAACACTGCATCCGCGTCTACCAAAAGTTGCATATGCATGCTTAAAACGCGTTTTGGCACAAATCCATGTGCGGGTTCTAAAAAGAGCAGCATTGGCATGCTTTTCACGTCGTTTGGTAGAAATCCACACGCGCGTTCTGCCAAAAGCACCCTCTGCATGCATATCGTGTGGTTTTGCAGAAAACTGCATTCGCGTCTACCAAAAGATGCATATGCATGCTTAAAACGCGTTTTGGCACAACACCATGTGCGGGTTCTAAAAAGAGCAGCATCGGCATGCTTTTCGCGTCGTTTGGTAGAAATCCACACGAGCGTTCTGCCAAAAGCACCATTTGCATGCATATCGTGTGGTTTTGCAGAAAACTGCATCCGCGTCTACCAAAAGTTGCAAATGCATGCTTAAAACGTGTTTTGGCACAAATCCATATGCGGGTTCTAAAAAGAGCAGCATTGGCATGCTTTTCACGTCGTTTGGTAGAAATCCACACGGGCGTTCTGCCAAAAGCACCATTTGCATGCATATCGTGTGGTTTTGCAGAAAACTGCATCCGCGTCTACCAAAAGATGCATATGCATGCTTAAAACGCGTTTTGGCACAAATCTATGTGCGGTTGCTAAAAATAGCAGCATGGGCATGCTTTTCACGTCGTTTGGTAGAACTCCACACGCGCGTTCTGCCAAAAGCACCATTTGCATGCATATCGTGTGGTTTTGCAGAAAAGTGCATCCGCGTCTACCAAAAGTTGCATATGCATGCTTTAAACGCGTTTTGGCACAAATCCATGTGCGGGTTCTAAAAAGAGCAGCATTGGCATGCTTTTCACGTCGTTTGGTAGAAATACACACGGGCGTTCTGCCAAAAGCACCATTTGCATGCATATCGTGTGGTTTTGCAGAAAACTGCATCCGCGTCTACCAAAAGATGCATATGCATGCTTAAAACGCGTTTTGGCTCAAATCTATGTGCGGCTGCTAAAAAGAGCAGCATTGGCATGCTTTTCACGTCGTTTGGTAGACATCCACACGGGCGTTCTGCCAAAAGCACCATTTGCATGCATATCGTGTGGTTTTGCAGAAAACTGCATCCGCGTCTACAAAAAGTTGCATATGCATGCTTAAAACGCGTTTTGGGACAAATACATGTGCGGGTTCTAAAAAGAGCAGCATTGGCATGCTTTTCACGTAGTTTGGTAGAAATCCACACGCGCGTTCTGCCAAAAGCACCATTTGCATGCATATCGTGTGGTTTTGCAGAAAACTGCATCCGCGTCTACCAAAAGTTGCATATGCATGCTTAGAACGCGTTTTGGGACAAATACATGTGCGGGTTCTAAAAAGAGCAGCATTGGCATGCTTTTCACGTCGTTTGGTAGAAATCCACACGCGCGTTCAGCAAAAAGCACCATTTGCATGCATATCGTGTGGTTTTGCAGAAAACTGCATCCGCGTCTACCAAAAGATGCATATGCATGCTTAAAACGGGTTTTGGCACAAATTCATGTGCGGGTGCTAAAAAGAGCAGCATCGGCATGCTTTTCACGTCGTTTGATAAAAATCCACACGCGCGTTCTGCCAAAAGCACCATTTGCATGCATATCGTGTGGTTTTGCAGAAAACTGCATCCGCGTCTACCAAAAGATGCATATGCATGCTTAAAACGGGTTTTGGCACAAATCCATGTGCGGGTGCTAAAAAGAGCAGCATGGGCATGCTTTTCACGTCGTTTGGTAGAAATCCACACGCGCGTTCTGCCAAAAGCACCATTTGCATGCATATCGCGTGGTTTTGCAGAAAACTGCATCCGCGTCTACCAAAAGTTGCATATGCATGCTTTAAACGCGTTTTGGCACAAATCCATGTGCGGGTTCTAAAAAGAGCAGCATTGGCATGCTTTTCACGTCGTTTGGTAGAAATCCACACGGGCGTTCTGCCAAAAGCACCATTTGCATGCATATCGCGTGGTTTTGCAGAAAACTGCATCCGCGTCTACCAAAGTTGCATATGCATGCTTAAAACGCGTTTTGGCACAAATCCATGTGCGGGTTCTAAAAAGAGCAGCATTGGCATGCTTTTCACGTCGTTTGGTAGAAATCCACACGCGCGTTCTGCCAAAAGCACCATTTGCATGCATATCGTGTGGTTTTGCAGAAAACTGCATCCGCGTCTACCAAAAGTTGCATATGCATGCTTAAAACGCGGTTTGGCACAAATCCATGTGCGGGTTCTAAAAAGAGCAGCATTGGCATGCTTTTCACGTAGTTTGGTAGAAATCCACACGCGCGTTCTGCCAAAAGCACCATTTGCATGCATATCGTGTGGTTTTGCAGAAAACTGCATCCGCGTCTACCAAAAAGTGCATGTGCTTGCTTAAAACGCGTTTTGGCACAAATCACTGTGCGGTTTCTAAAAAGAGCAGCATTGGCATGCTTTTCACGTCGTTTGGTAGAAATCCACGCGCGCGTTCTGCCAAAAGCACCATTTGCATGCATATCGTGTGGTTTTGCAGAAAACTGCATCCGCGTCTACCAAAAGATGCATATGCATGCTTAAAACGGGTTTTGTCACAAATCCATGTGCGGGTGCTAAAAAGAGCAGCATGGGCATGCTTTTCACGTCGTTTGGTAGAAATCCACACGCGCGTTCTGCCAAAAGCACCATTTGCATGCATATCGTGTGGTTTTGCAGAAAACTGCATCCGCGTCTACCAAAGTTGCATATGCATGCTTAAAACGTGTTTTGGCACAAATCCATGTGCGGGTTCTAAAAAGAGCAGCATTGGCATGCTTTTCACGTCGTTTGGTAGAAATCCACACGCGCGTTCTGCCAAAAGCACCATTTGCATGCATATCGTGTGGTTTTGCAGAAAACTGCGTCCACGTCTACCAAAAGTTGCATATGAATGCTTAAAACGCGTTTTGGCACAAATCCATGTGAGGGTTCTAAAAAGAGCAGCATTGGCATGCTTTTCACGTCGTTTGGTATAAATCCACAGGCGCGTTCTGCCAAAAGCACCATTTGCATGCATATCGTGTGGTATTGCAGAAAACTGCATCCGCGTCTACCAAAAAGTGCATGTGCTTGCTTAAAACGCGTTTTGGCACAAATCACTGTGCGGTTTCTAAAAAGAGCAGCATTGGCATGCTTTTCACGTCGTTTGGTAGAAATCCACGCGCGCGTTCTGCCAAAAGCACCATTTGCATGCATATCGTGTGGTTTTGCAGAAAACTGCATCCGCCTCTACCAAAAGTTGTATATGCATGCTTAAAACGCGTTTTGGCACAAATCCATGTGCGGGTTCTAAAAAGAGCAGCATTGGCATGCTTTTCACGTCGTTTGGTAGAAATCCACACGCGCGTTCTGCCAAAAGCGTCATTTGCATGCATATCGTGTGGTTTTGCAGAAAACTGCATCCTCGTCTACCAAAAGTTGCGTATTCATGCTTAAAACGCGTTTTGGCACAAATCCATGTGCGGGTGCTAAAAAGAGCAGCATTGGCATGCTTTTCACGTCGGTTGGTAGAAATCCACACGCGCGTTCTGCCAAAAGCACCATTTGCATGCATATCGTGTGGTTTTGCAGAAAACTGCATCCGCGTCTACCAACGCGTCTATTCGACGACGCAGTCCCGGAAGGGGCTCTTTTGCATTTCCGGCCCGGATTTGTTACGTCAACGGCCACCAATGCTATAAGAAGTGGACTACCCCTCGGCATCGACAGTGGGCGCGGCGAAAGCGCTGGGAGCATGTGGCTTACGGCCTCTCGTTTCTTCGTCGTGCAGGCTCTGCTGATTTCTTCTGCCGGGGCCTTATCTTCGACTCCCTTCGCTGAACCGCTTTTTCGACTCAACCGAAGACAACAAAAGGAATTCGACGACGCAGTCCCGGAAGGGGCTCTTTTGCATTTCCGGCCCGGATTTGTTACGTCAACGGCCACCAATGCTATAAGAAGTGGACTACCCCTCGGCATCGACAGTGGGCGCGGCGAAAGCGCTGGGAGCATGTGGCTTACGGCCTCTCGTTTCTTCGTCGTGCAGGCTCTGCTGATTTCTTCTGCCGGGGCCTTATCTTCGGCTCCCTTCGCTGAACCGCTTTTTCGACTCAACCGAAGACAACAAAAGGAATTCGACGACGCAGTCCCGGAAGGGGCTCTTTTGCATTTCCGGCCCGGATTTGTTACGTCAACGGCCACCAATGCTATAAGAAGTGGACTACCCCTCGGCATCGACAGTGGGCGCGGCGAAAGCGCTGGGAGCATGTGGCTTACGGCCTCTCGTTTCTTCGTCGTGCAGGTTAGGCATGAGTGTTCAATACGTAGTGATGACATATTTCTTGTTATTTTGCCGTGCCCACGCACCTGCTTGACTATTGCATATGAATGCTTTTGTTCGTGCAAACTTATAATCTGCGGGGATGTAGAGTTAAATCCAGGTCCTCTTACAGTTGAGGAAATGTTCGCGCAACTCTTGGAAGGACAGAATGAAATCAAAGCACAAATAGTTGACTTAAAAACTCGTCTTGAATGTACTGAGAAAAGTATTGAGTGTTTTGATGTACGACTGAATACCCTTGAAGAAAACGTTAACGAGACCCATGCAAAACTAACCACTAGCGTTGAGACTCTTCAAGAAGCCGTCATAACACAGCATGCTAAACTAGTTGACCTTGAAAATCGCAGTCGTAGATCAAACTTGATAGTTTTCGGTATTGCGGAACACGCGAATGAAACTGAACTGGACTTGAGGAAAAAGGTTATTGATGAATTGTTTAGGAATAAGTTGGGCGTGAACTGCTCTTCAGTCGCCCGCATTCACAGACTAGGACGTAGCGAACAAAATCGGCCAGTAATTCCTTATTTTCAAGACTACAGGGAAAAGCAGGCTGTCTGGAAGAATGTTTCAAAGCTTAAGGGTTCTCCGATAAGTATTGATAACGACTACTGTGAGGACACTCGACGGAAGCGTAAATTGCTGTGGCAGACAGCGAAGGAAGAGAGAGCAGCTGGTAAAAAAGTATTCCTTGTGCATGATAGCCTTCATGTTGACAATGACATCTACAGTTGGAATGACTCCTCAAACACTCGAAAATGGCTTACAAAGGCGAAAAAGAAGCCTACAAAGATATAGCAGACCCCAACTGCGCAGCTGCGCCTGATATCTTTTAATGCCCAGAGCATTAGTAACAAACTTGATAAGCTTGAAAATATCCTTATTTTATATGACCCACATATATGCGTTATTACAGAAACGTGGCTACATGATCTGATAGGCGACGACGAAATTGTGCCGCCTGGTTATCAAGTCTTCAGACGTGATAGAGGCTCTCGTGGTGGCGGCGTGGCGGTTATTATAAAAGATAGCGTTGATGCCAGTCTTGTTGATCAAATTGCGGATCATGAAAGCCTTTTTTTGAAAATATCGTTTAAGCAGGATACCTTTTTCCTTTGTGCCATTTACCGTACACCCAATGCAGATGATTTGTTTTTGAATAAGCTATACGATCGCCTTTTAGGTTTGCGTAATAAAAACATATTGATAACTGGTGATTTTAATTTACCAACAATTGATTGGGAGAACCTACGTTATGGCTGTTCTTCTACTGGTGATTCTATTCTTGACATCATGTTTTTGCTCAACCTTAAGCAAGCGGTGACTGACTATACTCGAGGCAGCTCAATTTTGGATTTACTGTTCCTCAGTGAAATATTCATTCACGGCACCATTGTAATTGAGCCTGGTATTTCTGACCATAAGCTAATCTTCTTTATCTGGGATAAGGCTCTAGGTCGAACTAAAAAAACTCAGTCAGCCACTGTTGTAAAGGATATTTCTAAGGCTGATGATGTCGCTATAATTGATTACCTTGATACGCATATCGAAACCTTATCACACGATGTTGAGACCTCATGGCAACTCTTTGTTAAAACCATACATTATTGTCTTGATAATTTTGTACCCAACCGAAAAATATGTAAGCACCGTGTAAACCCGTGGATTAACCGTGAAATGATCCACATGAAGCGTAAAATTAAAAGACTACGCAAGAAGCGTGCAACAATGACTTCCCAGTTTACAGAATTAAAAGTTAAGCTACAAACAAGCTTGGCAAAAGCAAGGAAATATTTTTATACTAATACATTGACAGATTTTCTTCAAACCAACCCCCAAAAGTTTTGGCGGTACTTAAGTGAGACGAAAACCGGGATCAGCAAAATGAATGTCGATGGTTTGGTGATAACTGACTCCTGTGCTATTGCTGAACATTTTAATGCATATTTCCAGAGTGTTTTTACTAAAACCGATGATTACGAATTTCCGAATTCAGTCGTTGAAACTGATACTGACATAGAAGTAACGAGGGAAGGAGTAATACATATGCTGTTAAAACTTGATCCTAAAAAATCTGCTGGGCCTGATGGTATCCCTAATTCCTTTCTTAACCGATACGCTGAGTATTTATCCGGGTTTCTAACTGCTCTTTTTAACTGTTCACTGTCTTCAGGGGAAATACCGACTGACTGGGGTATAGCACGTGTTAAGCCGATTCATAAAAAAGGTGACCACTTGTCGTTTGAGAATTATCGTCCTATCTCTATTACAAGCAGTTGTTGTAAACTTCTCGAGCATGTTATTGCCAACTTCATTCATGAATTCCTTAGTGATAACAATGTACTATCAAAATTTCAACATGGATTTAGAAAAGGGTTGTCCACTGTTACTCAACTAGTTACAACTGTGCATGAATTTTCACGAGTGCTTGATGCATCAGGTCAAATAGATGTTCTCTTTTTAGATTTCTGTAAAGCCTTTGACAAAGTGCCACATGGGAAACTGCTTTACAAATTACAGTGCTTGGGGTTACCAAGCCAAATAGTTCAATGGATTGCGGCTTACCTTCACAACAGACAACAGTATGTGGTAATAAATGATTCATCATCTGCTATTCTTCATGTCACGTCTGGAGTTCCACAGGGAAGTGTATTGGGACCACTTTTGTTTTTAATTTATGTTAATGACTTGGTTGATGTTATTCCCGAAAATGTGTCTGTACGTTTGTTCGCGGATGATTGTGTTATTTTTAAACAAATTGTATCCCCCAGAGATCACATTGAATTGCAACATGCACTGAATGTTATTGACGAGTGGTGTCAAAAATGGGGCATGCAACTAAATACTCAGAAAACAGTACTACTTCGTATCACCAGGAAACTAAATCCGAGCCAGTTCTGTTATACCCTTAGAAACAATAGTATCTCGATTGTAGGCAAATATAAGTACTTAGGTGTCACCCTCACAAGCAACTTAACTTGGTCATCCCACATTTCTGATATCTGCACATCTGCACTACGTAAGTTATGGTTCCTTAAAAGAAAGCTGAAATTCGCACCCTCGCAAACAAAGCTTTTAGCTTATAATACGTGTGTTCGTTCTAAGCTTGAGTATGCTTCTATCATTTGGGATCCATATTTAAAGAAAGATATCATGCAACTTGAACGTATTAATAGAAAGGCTGTTAGGTTTATATTTGGTAAATATCGTAGACTTGATTCCCCATCCAACCTAATGCAATTAAACTGTATTTCTACGCTAGAAGCCCGCAGAAAATTTAGTCGGCTTTCATTTCTTTATAATTGTATGTTTGGTAACATAAAAATAGATCTACCTGACTGTATTAAACCCTTAACAACACGACGCACACGCCATGGCCATGAATTTGCTCTAACCCCAATCTTTGCCCGAACGAAGGCTTTCAAATTCAGTTATTTTCCAAGAACTGTGGAAGAATGGAATTCTTTGCCTTCTGATATTTTTGGTTCCGATAATTTTCTCGCTGAGTTGGAGTGTTACCTTCTCTCTTAAGCTTTATTTATCTTTTTTTTTCTTTTTGCTTTTCTTCTTTCTTGCTTGTTTTTTTTTGTTGTTGTTGTCTGTTGCTTTGCACATTCATGTTGGATGTAACCCACACCTGCTTGGGCCACCACATTGGCCTGCAGTATTTTGAAATAAAATAATAAAAGATGCATATGCATCCTTTAAACGGGTTTTGGCACAAATCCATGTGCGGGTGCTACAAAGAGCAGCATGGGCATGCTTTTCACGTCGTTTGGTAGAAATCCACACGCGCGTTCTGCCAAAAGCACCATTTGCATGCATATCGTGTGGTTTTGCAGAAAACTGCATCCGCGTCTACTAAAACTTGCATATGCATGCTTTAAACGCGTTTTGGCACAAATCCATGTGCGGGTTCTAAAAAGAGAAGCATTGGCATGCTTTTCACGTCGTTTGGTAGAAATCCACACGCGCGTTCTGCCAAAAGCACCATTTGCATGCATATCGTGTGGTTTTGCAGAAAACTGCATCCGTGTCTACCAAAGTTGCATATGCATGCTTAAAACGCGTTTTGGCACAAATCCATGTGCGGGCTCTAAAAAGAGCAGCATTGGCATGCTTTTCACGTCGTTTGGTAGAAATCCACGTGCGGTCTGCCAAAAGCACCATTTGCATGCATATCGTGTGGTTTTGCAGAAAACTGCATCCGCGTCTACCAAAAGTTGCATATGCATGCTTAAAACGCGTTTTGGGACAAATACATGTGCGGGTTCTAAAAAGGGCAGCATTGGCATGCTTTTCACGTCGTTTGGTAGAAATCCACACGCGCGTTCAGCGAAAAGCACCATTTGCATGCATATTGTGTGGTTTTGCAGAAAACTGCATCCGCGTCTACCAAAAGATGCATATGCATGCTTAAAACGGGTTTTGGCACAAATCCATGCGCGGGTGCTAAAAAGAGCAGCATGGGCATGCTTTTCACGTCGTTTGGTAGAAATCCACACGCGCGTTCTGCCAAAAGCACCATTTGCATGCATATCGTGTGGTTTTGCAGAAAACTGCATCCGTGTCTACCAAAGTTGCATATGCATGCTTAAAACGCGTTTTGGCACAAATCCATGTGCGGGCTCTAAAAAGAGCAGCATTGGCATGCTTTTCACGTCGTTTGGTAGAAATCCACGTGCGGTCTGCCAAAAGCACCATTTGCATGCATATCGTGTGGTTTTGCAGAAAACTGCATCCGCGTCTACCAAAAGTTGCATATGCATGCTTAAAACGCGTTTTGGGACAAATACATGTGCGGGTTCTAAAAAGGGCAGCATTGGCATGCTTTTCACGTCGTTTGGTAGAAATCCACACGCGCGTTCAGCAAAAAGCACCATTTGCATGCATATTGTGTGGTTTTGCAGAAAACTGCATCCGCGTCTACCAAAAGTTGCATATGCATGCTTAAAACGCGTTTTGGCACAAATCCATGTGCGGGTTCTAAAAAGAGCAGCATTGGCATGCTTTTCACGTCGTTTGGTAGACATCCACACGGGCGTTCTGCCAAAAGCACCATTTGCATGCATATCGTGTGGTTTTGCAGAAAACTGCATCCGCGTCTACAAAAAGTTGCATATGCATGCCTAAAACGGGTTTTGGGACAAATACATGTGCGGGTTCTAAAAAGAGCAGCATTGGCATGCTTTTCACGTCGTTTGGTAGAAATCCACACGCGCGTTCAGAAAAAAGCACCATTTGCATGCATATCGTGTGGTTTTGCAGAAAACTGCATCCGCGTCTACCAAAAGGGGCATATGCTCGCTTAAAACGCGTTTTTGCACAAATCCATGTGCAGGTGCGAAAAAGAGCAGCATCGACATGCTTTCCACGTCGTTTGGTAGAAATCCACACGCGCGTTCTGCCAAATGCACCATTTGCATGCATATCCTGTGGTTTTGCAGAAAACTGCATCCGCGTCTACCAAAAGATGCATATGCATGCTTAAAACGCGTTTTGGCACCAATCCATGTGCGGGTTCTAAAAAGAGCAGCATTGGCATGCTTTTCACGTCGTTTGGTAGAAATCCACACGCGCGTTCTGCCAAAAAGTACCATTTGCATGCATATCGTGTGGTTTTGCAGAACACTGCATCCGCGTCTACCAAAAGTTGCATATGCATGCTTAAAACGCGTTTTGGCACAAATCCATGTGCGGGTTCTAAAAAGAGCAGCATTGGCATGCTTTTCACGTCGTTTGGTAGAAATCCACACGCGCGTTCTGCCAAAAGCACCCTCTGCATGCATATCGTGTGGTTTTGCAGAAAACTGCATTCGCGTCTACCAAAAGATGCATATGCATGCTTAAAACGCGTTTTGGCACAACACCATGTGCGGGTTCTAAAAAGAGCAGCATTGGCATGCTTTTCACGTCGTTTGGTAGAAATCCACACGGGCGTTCTGCCAAAAGCACCATTTGCATGCATATCGTGTGGTTTTGCAGAAAACTGCATCCGCGTCTACCAAAAGATGCATATGCATGCTTAAAACGCGTTTTGGCACAAATCTATGTGCGGTTGCTAAAAATAGCAGCATGGGCATGCTTTTCACGTCGTTTGGTAGAACTCCACACGCGCGTTCTGCCAAAAGCACCATTTGCATGCATATCGTGTGGTTTTGCAGAAAAGTGCATCCGCGTCTACCAAAAGTTGCATATGCATGCTTTAAACGCGTTTTGGCACAAATCCATGTGCGGGTTCTAAAAAGAGCAGCATTGGCATGCTTTTCACGTCGTTTGGTAGAAATACACACGGGCGTTCTGCCAAAAGCACCATTTGCATGCATATCGTGTGGTTTTGCAGAAAACTGCATCCGCGTCTACCAAAAGATGCATATGCATGCTTAAAACGCGTTTTGGCTCAAATCTATGTGCGGCTGCTAAAAAGAGCAGCATTGGCATGCTTTTCACGTCGTTTGGTAGACATCCACACGGGCGTTCTGCCAAAAGCACCATTTGCATGCATATCGTGTGGTTTTGCAGAAAACTGCATCCGCGTCTACAAAAAGTTGCATATGCATGCTTAAAACGCGTTTTGGGACAAATACATGTGCGGGTTCTAAAAAGAGCAGCATTGGCATGCTTTTCACGTAGTTTGGTAGAAATCCACACGCGCGTTCTGCCAAAAGCACCATTTGCATGCATATCGTGTGGTTTTGCAGAAAACTGCATCCGCGTCTACCAAAAGTTGCATATGCATGCTTAGAACGCGTTTTGGGACAAATACATGTGCGGGTTCTAAAAAGAGCAGCATTGGCATGCTTTTCACGTCGTTTGGTAGAAATCCACACGCGCGTTCAGCAAAAAGCACCATTTGCATGCATATCGTGTGGTTTTGCAGAAAACTGCATCCGCGTCTACCAAAAGATGCATATGCATGCTTAAAACGGGTTTTGGCACAAATTCATGTGCGGGTGCTAAAAAGAGCAGCATCGGCATGCTTTTCACGTCGTTTGATAAAAATCCACACGCGCGTTCTGCCAAAAGCACCATTTGCATGCATATCGTGTGGTTTTGCAGAAAACTGCATCCGCGTCTACCAAAAGATGCATATGCATGCTTAAAACGGGTTTTGGCACAAATCCATGTGCGGGTGCTAAAAAGAGCAGCATGGGCATGCTTTTCACGTCGTTTGGTAGAAATCCACACGCGCGTTCTGCCAAAAGCACCATTTGCATGCATATCGCGTGGTTTTGCAGAAAACTGCATCCGCGTCTACCAAAAGTTGCATATGCATGCTTTAAACGCGTTTTGGCACAAATCCATGTGCGGGTTCTAAAAAGAGCAGCATTGGCATGCTTTTCACGTCGTTTGGTAGAAATCCACACGGGCGTTCTGCCAAAAGCACCATTTGCATGCATATCGCGTGGTTTTGCAGAAAACTGCATCCGCGTCTACCAAAGTTGCATATGCATGCTTAAAACGCGTTTTGGCACAAATCCATGTGCGGGTTCTAAAAAGAGCAGCATTGGCATGCTTTTCACGTCGTTTGGTAGAAATCCACACGCGCGTTCTGCCAAAAGCACCATTTGCATGCATATCGTGTGGTTTTGCAGAAAACTGCATCCGCGTCTACCAAAAGTTGCATATGCATGCTTAAAACGCGGTTTGGCACAAATCCATGTGCGGGTTCTAAAAAGAGCAGCATTGGCATGCTTTTCACGTAGTTTGGTAGAAATCCACACGCGCGTTCTGCCAAAAGCACCATTTGCATGCATATCGTGTGGTTTTGCAGAAAACTGCATCCGCGTCTACCAAAAAGTGCATGTGCTTGCTTAAAACGCGTTTTGGCACAAATCACTGTGCGGTTTCTAAAAAGAGCAGCATTGGCATGCTTTTCACGTCGTTTGGTAGAAATCCACGCGCGCGTTCTGCCAAAAGCACCATTTGCATGCATATCGTGTGGTTTTGCAGAAAACTGCATCCGCGTCTACCAAAAGATGCATATGCATGCTTAAAACGGGTTTTGGCACAAATCCATGTGCGGGTGCTAAAAAGAGCAGCATGGGCATGCTTTTCACGTCGTTTGGTAGAAATCCACACGCGCGTTCTGCCAAAAGCACCATTTGCATGCATATCGTGTGGTTTTGCAGAAAACTGCATCCGCGTCTACCAAAGTTGCATATGCATGCTTAAAACGTGTTTTGGCACAAATCCATGTGCGGGTTCTAAAAAGAGCAGCATTGGCATGCTTTTCACGTCGTTTGGTAGAAATCCACACGCGCGTTCTGCCAAAAGCACCATTTGCATGCATATCGTGTGGTTTTGCAGAAAACTGCGTCCACGTCTACCAAAAGTTGCATATGAATGCTTAAAACGCGTTTTGGCACAAATCCATGTGAGGGTTCTAAAAAGAGCAGCATTGGCATGCTTTTCACGTCGTTTGGTATAAATCCACAGGCGCGTTCTGCCAAAAGCACCATTTGCATGCATATCGTGTGGTATTGCAGAAAACTGCATCCGCGTCTACCAAAAAGTGCATGTGCTTGCTTAAAACGCGTTTTGGCACAAATCACTGTGCGGTTTCTAAAAAGAGCAGCATTGGCATGCTTTTCACGTCGTTTGGTAGAAATCCACGCGCGCGTTCTGCCAAAAGCACCATTTGCATGCATATCGTGTGGTTTTGCAGAAAACTGCATCCGCCTCTACCAAAAGTTGTATATGCATGCTTAAAACGCGTTTTGGCACAAATCCATGTGCGGGTTCTAAAAAGAGCAGCATTGGCATGCTTTTCACGTCGTTTGGTAGAAATCCACACGCGCGTTCTGCCAAAAGCGTCATTTGCATGCATATCGTGTGGTTTTGCAGAAAACTGCATCCTCGTCTACCAAAAGTTGCGTATTCATGCTTAAAACGCGTTTTGGCACAAATCCATGTGCGGGTGCTAAAAAGAGCAGCATTGGCATGCTTTTCACGTCGGTTGGTAGAAATCCACACGCGCGTTCTGCCAAAAGCACCATTTGCATGCATATCGTGTGGTTTTGCAGAAAACTGCATCCGCGTCTACCAAAAGATGCATATGAATGCTTAAAACGGGTTTTGGCACAAATCCATGTGCGGGTGCTAAAAAGAGCAGCATGGGCATGCTTTTCACGTCGTTTGGTAGAAATCCACACGCGCGTTCTGCCAAAAGCACCATTTGCATGCATATCGTGTGGTTTTGCAGAAAACTGCATCCGCGTCTACCAAAAGTTGCATATGCATGCTTTAAACGCGTTTTGGCACAAATCCATGTGCGGGTTCTAAAAAGAGCAGCATTGGCATGCTTTTCACGTCGTTTGGTAGAAATCCACACGGGCGTTCTGCCAAAAGCACCATTTGCATGCATATCGCGTGGTTTTGCAGAAAACTGCATCCGCGTCTACCAAAGTTGCATATGCATGCTTAAAACGCGTTTTGGCACAAATCCATGTGCGGGTTCTAAAAAGAGCAGCATTGGCATGCTTTTCACGTCGTTTGGTAGAAATCCACACGCGCGTTCTGCCAAAAGCACCATTTGCATGCATATCGTGTGGTTTTGCAGAAAACTGCATCCGCGTCTACCAAAAGTTGCATATGCATGCTTAAAACGCGTTTTGGCACAAATCCATGTGCGGGTTCTAAAAAGAGCAGCATTGGCATGCTTTTCACGTAGTTTGGTAGAAATCCACACGCGCGTTCTGACAAAAGCACCATTTGCATGCATATCGTGTGGTTTTGCAGAAAACTGCATCCGCGTCTACCAAAAAGTGCATGTGCTTGCTTAAAACGCGTTTTGGCACAAATCACTGTGCGGTTTCTAAAAAGAGCAGCATTGGCATGCTTTTCACGTCGTTTGGTAGAAATCCACGCGCGCGTTCTGCCAAAAGCACCATTTGCATGCATATCGTGTGGTTTTGCAGAAAACTGCATCCGCGTCTACCAAAAGATGCATATGCATGCTTAAAACGGGTTTTGGCACAAATGCATGTGCGGGTGCTAAAAAGAGCAGCATGGGCATGCTTTTCACGTCGTTTGGTAGAAATCCACACGCGCGTTCTGCCAAAAGCACCATTTGCATGCATATCGTGTGGTTTTGCAGAAAACTGCATCCGCGTCTACCAAAGTTGCATATGCATGCTTAAAACGTGTTTTGGCACAAATCCATGTGCGGGTTCTAAAAAGAGCAGCATTGGCATGCTTTTCACGTCGTTTGGTAGAAATCCACACGCGCGTTCTGCCAAAAGCACCATTTGCATGCATATCGTGTGGTTTTGCAGAAAACTGCATCCGCGTCTACCAAAGTTGCATATGCATGCTTAAAACGTGTTTTGGCACAAATCCATGTGCGGGTTCTAAAAAGAGCAGCATTGGCATGCTTTTCACGTCGTTTGGTAGAAATCCACACGCGCGTTCTGCCAAAAGCACCATTTGCATGCATATCGTGTGGTTTTGCAGAAAACTGCGTCCACGTCTACCAAAAGTTGCATATGAATGCTTAAAACGCGTTTTGGCACAAATCCATGTGAGGGTTCTAAAAAGAGCAGCATTGGCATGCTTTTCACGTCGTTTGGTATAAATCCACAGGCGCGTTCCGCCAAAAGCACCATTTGCATGCATATCGTGTGGTATTGCAGAAAACTGCATCCGCGTCTACCAAAAAGTGCATGTGCTTGCTTAAAACGCGTTTTGGCACAAATCACTGTGCGGTTTCTAAAAAGAGCAGCATTGGCATGCTTTTCACGTCGTTTGGTAGAAATCCACGCGCGCGTTCTGCCAAAAGCACCATTTGCATGCATATCGTGTGGTTTTGCAGAAAACTGCATCCGCCTCTACCAAAAGTTGTATATGCATGCTTAAAACGCGTTTTGGCACAAATCCATGTGCGGGTTCTAAAAAGAGCAGCATTGGCATGCTTTTCACGTCGTTTGGTAGAAATCCACACGCGCGTTCTGCCAAAAGCGTCATTTGCATGCATATCGTGTGGTTTTGCAGAAAACTGCATCCTCGTCTACCAAAAGTTGCGTATTCATGCTTAAAACGCGTTTTGGCACAAATCCATGTGCGGGTGCTAAAAAGAGCAGCATTGGCATGCTTTTCACGTCGGTTGGTAGAAATCCACACGCGCGTTCTGCCAAAAGCACCATTTGCATGCATATCGTGTGGTTTTGCAGAAAACTGCATCCGCGTCTACCAAAAGATGCATATGAATGCTTAAAACGGGTTTTGGCACAAATCCATGTGCGGGTGCTAAAAAGAGCAGCATGGGCATGCTTTTCACGTCGTTTGGTAGAAATCCACACGCGCGTTCTGCCAAAAGCACCATTTGCATGCATATCGTGTGGTTTTGCAGAAAACTGCATCCGCGTCTACCAAAAGTTGCATATGCATGCTTTAAACGCGTTTTGGCACAAATCCATGTGCGGGTTCTAAAAAGAGCAGCATTGGCATGCTTTTCACGTCGTTTGGTAGAAATCCACACGGGCGTTCTGCCAAAAGCACCATTTGCATGCATATCGCGTGGTTTTGCAGAAAACTGCATCCGCGTCTACCAAAGTTGCATATGCATGCTTAAAACGCGTTTTGGCACAAATCCATGTGCGGGTTCTAAAAAGAGCAGCATTGGCATGCTTTTCACGTCGTTTGGTAGAAATCCACACGCGCGTTCTGCCAAAAGCACCATTTGCATGCATATCGTGTGGTTTTGCAGAAAACTGCATCCGCGTCTACCAAAAGTTGCATATGCATGCTTAAAACGCGTTTTGGCACAAATCCATGTGCGGGTTCTAAAAAGAGCAGCATTGGCATGCTTTTCACGTAGTTTGGTAGAAATCCACACGCGCGTTCTGACAAAAGCACCATTTGCATGCATATCGTGTGGTTTTGCAGAAAACTGCATCCGCGTCTACCAAAAAGTGCATGTGCTTGCTTAAAACGCGTTTTGGCACAAATCACTGTGCGGTTTCTAAAAAGAGCAGCATTGGCATGCTTTTCACGTCGTTTGGTAGAAATCCACGCGCGCGTTCTGCCAAAAGCACCATTTGCATGCATATCGTGTGGTTTTGCAGAAAACTGCATCCGCGTCTACCAAAAGATGCATATGCATGCTTAAAACGGGTTTTGGCACAAATCCATGTGCGGGTGCTAAAAAGAGCAGCATGGGCATGCTTTTCACGTCGTTTGGTAGAAATCCACACGCGCGTTCTGCCAAAAGCACCATTTGCATGCATATCGTGTGGTTTTGCAGAAAACTGCATCCGCGTCTACCAAAGTTGCATATGCATGCTCAAAACGTGTTTTGGCACAAATCCATGTGCGGGTTCTAAAAAGAGCAGCATTGGCATGCTTTTCACGTCGTTTGGTAGAAATCCACACGCGCGTTCTGCCAAAAGCACCATTTGCATGCATATCGTGTGGTTTTGCAGAAAACTGCATCCACGTCTACCAAAAGTTGCATATGAATGCTTAAAACGCGTTTTGGCACAAATCCATGTGAGGGTTCTAAAAAGAGCAGCATTGGCATGCTTTTCACGTCGTTTGGTATAAATCCACAGGCGCGTTCTGCCAAAAGCACCATTTGCATGCATATCGTGTGGTATTGCAGAAAACTGCATCCGCGTCTACCAAAAATGCATGTGCTTGCTTAAAACGCGTTTTGGCACAAATCACTGTGCGGTTTCTAAAAAGAGCAGCATTGGCATGCTTTTCACGTCGTTTGGTAGAAATCCACGCGCGCGTTCTGCCAAAAGCACCATTTGCATACATATCGTGTGGTTTTGCAGAAAACTGCATCCGCGTCTACCAAAAGTTGCATATGCATGCTTAAAACGCGTTTTGGCACAAATCCATGTGCGGGTTCTAAAAAGAGCAGCATTGGCATGCTTTTCACGTCGTTTGGTAGAAATCCACACGCGCGTTCTGCCAAAAGCACCATTTGCATGCATATCGTGTGGTTTTGCAGAAAACTGCGTCCACGTCTACCAAAAGTTGCATATGAATGCTTAAAACGCGTTTTGGCACAAATCCATGTGAGGGTTCTAAAAAGAGCAGCATTGGCATGCTTTTCACGTCGTTTGGTATAAATCCACAGGCGCGTTCCGCCAAAAGCACCATTTGCATGCATATCGTGTGGTATTGCAGAAAACTGCATCCGCGTCTACCAAAAAGTGCATGTGCTTGCTTAAAACGCGTTTTGGCACAAATCACTGTGCGGTTTCTAAAAAGAGCAGCATTGGCATGCTTTTCACGTCGTTTGGTAGAAATCCACGCGCGCGTTCTGCCAAAAGCACCATTTGCATGCATATCGTGTGGTTTTGCAGAAAACTGCATCCGCCTCTACCAAAAGTTGTATATGCATGCTTAAAACGCGTTTTGGCACAAATCCATGTGCGGGTTCTAAAAAGAGCAGCATTGGCATGCTTTTCACGTCGTTTGGTAGAAATCCACACGCGCGTTCTGCCAAAAGCGTCATTTGCATGCATATCGTGTGGTTTTGCAGAAAACTGCATCCTCGTCTACCAAAAGTTGCGTATTCATGCTTAAAACGCGTTTTGGCACAAATCCATGTGCGGGTGCTAAAAAGAGCAGCATTGGCATGCTTTTCACGTCGGTTGGTAGAAATCCACACGCGCGTTCTGCCAAAAGCACCATTTGCATGCATATCGTGTGGTTTTGCAGAAAACTGCATCCGCGTCTACCAAAAGATGCATATGAATGCTTAAAACGGGTTTTGGCACAAATCCATGTGCGGGTGCTAAAAAGAGCAGCATGGGCATGCTTTTCACGTCGTTTGGTAGAAATCCACACGCGCGTTCTGCCAAAAGCACCATTTGCATGCATATCGTGTGGTTTTGCAGAAAACTGCATCCGCGTCTACCAAAAGTTGCATATGCATGCTTTAAACGCGTTTTGGCACAAATCCATGTGCGGGTTCTAAAAAGAGCAGCATTGGCATGCTTTTCACGTCGTTTGGTAGAAATCCACACGGGCGTTCTGCCAAAAGCACCATTTGCATGCATATCGCGTGGTTTTGCAGAAAACTGCATCCGCGTCTACCAAAGTTGCATATGCATGCTTAAAACGCGTTTTGGCACAAATCCATGTGCGGGTTCTAAAAAGAGCAGCATTGGCATGCTTTTCACGTCGTTTGGTAGAAATCCACACGCGCGTTCTGCCAAAAGCACCATTTGCATGCATATCGTGTGGTTTTGCAGAAAACTGCATCCGCGTCTACCAAAAGTTGCATATGCATGCTTAAAACGCGTTTTGGCACAAATCCATGTGCGGGTTCTAAAAAGAGCAGCATTGGCATGCTTTTCACGTAGTTTGGTAGAAATCCACACGCGCGTTCTGACAAAAGCACCATTTGCATGCATATCGTGTGGTTTTGCAGAAAACTGCATCCGCGTCTACCAAAAAGTGCATGTGCTTGCTTAAAACGCGTTTTGGCACAAATCACTGTGCGGTTTCTAAAAAGAGCAGCATTGGCATGCTTTTCACGTCGTTTGGTAGAAATCCACGCGCGCGTTCTGCCAAAAGCACCATTTGCATGCATATCGTGTGGTTTTGCAGAAAACTGCATCCGCGTCTACCAAAAGATGCATATGCATGCTTAAAACGGGTTTTGGCACAAATCCATGTGCGGGTGCTAAAAAGAGCAGCATGGGCATGCTTTTCACGTCGTTTGGTAGAAATCCACACGCGCGTTCTGCCAAAAGCACCATTTGCATGCATATCGTGTGGTTTTGCAGAAAACTGCATCCGCGTCTACCAAAGTTGCATATGCATGCTCAAAACGTGTTTTGGCACAAATCCATGTGCGGGTTCTAAAAAGAGCAGCATTGGCATGCTTTTCACGTCGTTTGGTAGAAATCCACACGCGCGTTCTGCCAAAAGCACCATTTGCATGCATATCGTGTGGTTTTGCAGAAAACTGCATCCACGTCTACCAAAAGTTGCATATGAATGCTTAAAACGCGTTTTGGCACAAATCCATGTGAGGGTTCTAAAAAGAGCAGCATTGGCATGCTTTTCACGTCGTTTGGTATAAATCCACAGGCGCGTTCTGCCAAAAGCACCATTTGCATGCATATCGTGTGGTATTGCAGAAAACTGCATCCGCGTCTACCAAAAATGCATGTGCTTGCTTAAAACGCGTTTTGGCACAAATCACTGTGCGGTTTCTAAAAAGAGCAGCATTGGCATGCTTTTCACGTCGTTTGGTAGAAATCCACGCGCGCGTTCTGCCAAAAGCACCATTTGCATGCATATCGTGTGGTTTTGCAGAAAACTGCATCCGCGTCTACCAAAAGTTGCATATGCATGCTTAAAACGCGTTTTGGCACAAATCCATGTGCGGGTTCTAAAAAGAGCAGCATTGGCATGCTTTTCACGTCGTTTGGTAGAAATCCACACGCGCGTTCCGCCAAAAGCACCATTTGCATGCATATCGTGTGGTTTTGCAGAAAACTGCATCCGCGTCTACCAAAAGATGCATATGCATGCTTAAAACGCGTTTTGGCACAAATCCATGTGCGGGTTCTAAAAAGAGCAGCATTGGCATGCTTTTCACGTCGTTTGGTAGAAATCCACACGCGCGTTCTGCCAAAAGCACCATTTGCATGCATATCGTGTGGTTTTGCAGAAAACTGCATCCGCGTCTACCAAAGTTGCATATGCATGCTTTAAACGTGTTTTGGCACAAATCCATGTGCGGGTTCTAAAAAGAGCAGCATTGGCATGCTTTTCACGTCGTTTGGTAGAAATCCACACGCGCGTTCTGCCAAAAGCACCATTTGCATGCATATCGTGTGGTTTTGCAGAAAACTGCGTCCACGTCTACCAAAAGTTGCATATGAATGCTTAAAACGCGTTTTGGCACAAATCCATGTGAGGGTTCTAAAAAGAGCAGCATTGGCATGGTTTTCACGTCGTTTGGTATAAATCCACAGGCGCGTTCTGCCAAAAGCACCATTTGCATGCATATCGTGTGGTATTGCAGAAAACTGCATCCGCGTCTACCAAAAAGTGCATGTGCTTGCTTAAAACGCGTTTTGGCACAAATCACTGTGCGGTTTCTAAAAAGAGCAGCATTGGCATGCTTTTCACGTCGTTTGGTAGAAATCCACGCGCGCGTTCTGCCAAAAGCACCATTTGCATGCATATCGTGTGGTTTTGCAGAAAACTGCATCCGCGTCTACCAAAAGTTGCATATGCATGCTTAAAACGCGTTTTGGCACAAATCCATGTGCGGGTTCTAAAAAGAGCAGCATTGGCATGCTTTTCACGTCGTTTGGTAGAAATCCACACGCGCGTTCTGCCAAAAGCGTCATTTGCATGCATATCGTGTGGTTTTGCAGAAAACTGCATCCTCGTCTACCAAAAGTTGCGTATTCATGCTTAAAACGCGTTTTGACACAAATCCATGTGCGGGTGCTAAAAAGAGCAGCATTGGCATGCTTTTCACGTCGGTTTGTACAAATCCACACGCGCGTTCTGCCAAAAGCACCATTTGCATGCATATCGTGTGGTTTTGCAGAAAACTGCATCCGCGTCTACCAAAAGATGCATATGAATGCTTAAAACGGGTTTTGGCACAAATCCATGTGCGGGTGCTAAAAAGAGCAGCATGGGCATGCTTTTTACGTCGTTTGGTAGAAATCCACACGCACGTTCTGCCAAAAGCACCATTTCCATGCATATCGTGTGGTTTTGCAGAAAACTGCATCCGCGTCTACCAAAAGTTGCATATGCATGCTTTAAACGCGTTTTGGCACAAATCCATGTGCGGGTTCTAAAAAGAGCAGCATTGGCATGCTTTTCACGTCGTTTGGTAGAAATCCACACGGGCGTTCTGCCAAAAGCACCATTTGCATGCATATCGCGTGGTCTTGCAGAAAACTGCATCCGCGTCTACCAAAGTTGCATATGCATGCTTAAAACGCGTTTTGGCACAAATCCATGTGCGGGTTCTAAAAAGAGCAGCATTGGCATGCTTTTCACGTCGTTTGGTAGAAATCCACACGCGCGTTCTGCCAAAAGCACCATTTGCATGCATATCGTGTGGTTTTGCAGAAAACTGCATCCGCGTCTACCAAAAGTTGCATATGCATGCTTAAAACGCGTTTTGGCACAAATCCATGTGCGGGTTCTAAAAAGAGCAGCATTGGCATGCTTTTCACGTAGTTTGGTAGAAATCCACACGCGCGTTCTGCCAAAAGCACCATTTGCATGCATATCGTGTGGTTTTGCAGAAAACTGCATCCGCGTCTACCAAAAAGTGCATGTGCTTGCTTAAAACGCGTTTTGGCACAAATCACTGTGCGGTTTCTAAAAAGAGCAGCATTGGCATGCTTTTCACGTCGTTTGGTAGAAATCCACGCGCGCGTTCTGCCAAAAGCACCATTTGCATGCATATCGTGTGGTTTTGCAGAAAACTGCATCCGCGTCTACCAAAAGATGCATATGCATGCTTAAAACGGGTTTTGGCACAAATCCATGTGCGGGTGCTAAAAAGAGCAGCATGGGTATGGTTTTCACGTCGTTTGGTAGAAATCCACACGCGCGTTCTGCCAAAAGCACCATTTGCATGCATATCGTGTGGTTTTGCAGAAAACTGCATCCGCGTCTACCAAAGTTGCATATGCATGCTTAAAACGTGTTTTGGCACAAATCCATGTGCGGGTTCTAAAAAGAGCAGCATTGGCATGCTTTTCACATCGTTTGGTAGAAACCCACACGCGCGTTCTGCCAAAAGCACCATTTGCATGCAAATCGTGTGGTTTTGCAGAAAACTGCAATCTCGTCTACCAAAAGTGTCGTATGCATGCTTAAAACGCGTTTTGGCACGAATTCATGTGCGGGTTCTAAAAAGAGCAGCATTGGCATGCTCTTCACGTCGTTTGGTAGAAATCCACACGCGCGTTCTGCCAAAAGCGTCATTTGCATGCATATCGTGTGGTTTTGCAGAAAACAGCAATCTCGTCTACCAAAAGTGTCGTATTCATGCTTAAAACGCGTTTTGGCACAAATCCAAGTGCGGGTGCTAAAAAGAGCAGCATTGGCACGCTTTTCACGTCGTTTGGTAGAAATCCACACGGGCGTTCTGCCAAAAGCACCATTTGCATGCATATCGCGTGGTCTTGCAGAAAACTGCATCCGCGTCTACCAAAGTTGCATATGCATGCTTAAAACGCGTTTTGGCACAAATCCATGTGCGGGTTCTAAAAAGAGCAGCATTGGCATGCTTTTCACGTCGTTTGGTAGAAATCCACACGCGCGTTCTGCCAAAAGCACCATTTGCATGCATATCGTGTGGTTTTGCAGAAAACTGCATCCGCGTCTACCAAAAGTTGCATATGCATGCTTAAAACGCGTTTTGGCACAAATCCATGTGCGGGTTCTAAAAAGAGCAGCATTGGCATGCTTTTCACGTAGTTTGGTAGAATTCCACACGCGCGTTCTGCCAAAAGCACCATTTGCATGCATATCGTGTGGTTTTGCAGAAAACTGCATCCGCGTCTACCAAAAAGTGCATGTGCTTGCTTAAAACGCGTTTTGGCACAAATCACTGTGCGGTTTCTAAAAAGAGCAGCATTGGCATGCTTTTCACGTCGTTTGGTAGAAATCCACGCGCGCGTTCTGCCAAAAGCACCATTTGCATGCATATCGTGTGGTTTTGCAGAAAACTGCATCCGCGTCTACCAAAAGATGCATATGCATGCTTAAAACGGGTTTTGGCACAAATCCATGTGCGGGTGCTAAAAAGAGCAGCATGGGTATGGTTTTCACGTCGTTTGGTAGAAATCCACACGCGCGTTCTGCCAAAAGCACCATTTGCATGCATATCGTGTGGTTTTGCAGAAAACTGCATCCGCGTCTACCAAAGTTGCATATGCATGCTTAAAACGTGTTTTGGCACAAATCCATGTGCGGGTTCTAAAAAGAGCAGCATTGGCATGCTTTTCACGTCGTTTGGTAGAAATCCACACGCGCGTTCTGCCAAAAGCACCATTTGCATGCAAATCGTGTGGTTTTGCAGAAAACTGCATCCACGTCTACCAAAAGTTGCATATGAATGCTTAAAACGCGTTTTGGCACAAATCCATGTGAGGGTTCTAAAAAGAGCAGCATTGGCATGCTTTTCACGTCGTTTGGTATAAATCCACAGGCGCGTTCTGCCAAAAGCACCATTTGCATGCATATCGTGTGGTATTGCAGAAAACTGCATCCGCGTCTACCAAAAAGTGCATGTGCTTGCTTAAAACGCGTTTTGGCACAAATCATTGTGCGGTTTCTAAAAAGAGCAGCATTGGCATGCTTTTCACGTCGTTTGGTAGAAATCCACGCGCGCGTTCTGCCAAAAGCACCATTTGCATGCATATCGTGTGGTTTTGCAGAAAACTGCATCCGCGTCTACCAAAAGTTGAATATGCATGCTTAAAACGCGTTTTGGCACAAATCCATGTGCGGGTTCTAAAAAGAGCAGCATTGGCATGCTTTTCACGTCGTTTGGTAGAAATCCACACGCGCGTTCCGCCAAAAGCACCATTTGCATGCATATCGTGTGGTTTTGCAGAAAACTGCATCCGCGTCTACCAAAAGATGCATATGCATGCTTAAAACGCGTTTTGGCACAAATCCATGTGCGGGTTCTAAAAAGAGCAGCATTGGCATGCTTTTCACGTCGTTTGGTAGAAATCCACACGCGCGTTCTGCCAAAAGCACCATTTGCATGCATATCGTGTGGTTTTGCAGAAAACTGCATCCGCGTCTACCAAAAAGTGCATGTGCTTGCTTCAAACGCGTTTTGGCACAAATCCATGTGCAGGTGCGAAAAAGAGCAGCATCGGTGTGCTTTTCACGTCGTTTGGTAGAAATCCACACGCGCGTTCTGCCAAAAGCACCGTTTGCATGCATATCGTGTGGTTTTGCAGAAAACTGCATTCGCGTCTACCAAAAGATGCATATGCATGCTTAAAACGCGTTTTGGCACAAGACCATGTGCGGGTTCTAAAAAGAGCAGCATTGGCATGCTTTTCACGTCGTTTGGTAGAAATCCACACGCGCGTTCTGCCAAAAGCACCATTTGCATGCATATCGTGTGGTTTTGCAGAAAACTGCATCCGCGTCTACCAAAAGTTGCATATGCATGCTTAAAACGCGTTTTGGCACAAATCCATGTGCGGGTTCTAAAAAGAGCAGCATTGGCATGCTTTTCACGTCGTTTGGTAGAAATCCACACGCGCGTTCTGCCAAAAGCGTCATTTGCATGCATATCGTGTGGTTTTGCAGAATACTGCATCCTCCTCTACCAAAAGTTGCGTATTCATGCTTAAAACGCGTTTTGGCACAAATCCATGTGCGGGTGCTAAAAAGAGCAGCATTGGCATGCTTTTCACGTCGGTTGGTACAAATCCACACGCGCGTTCTGCCAAAAGCACCATTTGCATGCATATCGTGTGGTTTTGCAGAAAACTGCATCCGCGTCTACCAAAAGATGCATATGAATGCTTAAAACGGGTTTTGGCACAAATCCATCTGCGGGTGCTAAAAAGAGCAGCATGGGCATGCTTTTCACGTCGTTTGGTAGAAATCCACACGCGCGTTCTGCCAAAAGCACCATTTGCATGCATATCGTGTGGTTTTGCAGAAAACTGCATCCGCGTCTACCAAAAGTTGCATATGCATGCTTTAAACGCGTTTTGGCACATATCCATGTGCGGGTTCTAAAAAGAGCAGCATTGGCATGCTTTTCACGTCGTTTGGTAGAAATCCACACGGGCGTTCTGCCAAAAGCACCATTTGCATGCATATCGCGTGGTTTTGCAGAAAACTGCATCCGCGTCTACCAAAGTTGCATATGCATGCTTAAAACGCGTTTTGGCACAAATCCATGTGCGGGTTCTAAAAAGAGCAGCATTGGCATGCTTTTCACGTCGTTTGGTAGAAATCCACACGCGCGTTCTGCCAAAAGCACCATTTGCATGCATATCGTGTGGTTTTGCAGAAAACTGCATCCGCGTCTACCAAAAGTTGCATATGCATGCTTAAAACGCGTTTTGGCACAAATCCATGTGCGGGTTCTAAAAAGAGCAGCATTGGCATGCTTTTCACGTAGTTTGGTAGAAATCCACACGCGCGTTCTGCCAAAAGCACCATTTGCATGCATATCGTGTGGTTTTGCAGAAAACTGCATCCGCGTCTACCAAAAAGTGCATGTGCTTGCTTAAAACGCGTTTTGGCACAAATCACTGTGCGGTTTCTAAAAAGAGCAGCATTGGCATGCTTTTCACGTCGTTTGGTAGAAATCCACGCGCGCGTTCTGCCAAAAGCACCATTTGCATGGATATCGTGTGGTTTTGCAGAAAACTGCATCCGCGTCTACCAAAAGATGCATATGCATGCTTAAAACGGGTTTTGGCACAAATCCATGTGCGGGTGCTAAAAAGAGCAGCATGGGTATGGTTTTCACGTCGTTTGGTAGAAATCCACACGCGCGTTCTGCCAAAAGCACCATTTGCATGCATATCGTGTGGTTTTGCAGAAAACTGCATCCGCGTCTACCAAAGTTGCATATGCATGCTTAAAACGTGTTTTGGCACAAATCCATGTGCGGGTTCTAAAAAGAGCAGCATTGGCATGCTTTTCACGTCGTTTGGTAGAAATCCACACGCGCGTTCTGCCAAAAGCACCATTTGCATGCAAATCGTGTGGTTTTGCAGAAAACTGCATCCACGTCTACCAAAAGTTGCATATGAATGCTTAAAACGCGTTTTGGCACAAATCCATGTGAGGGTTCTAAAAAGAGCAGCATTGGCATGCTTTTCACGTCGTTTGGTATAAATCCACAGGCGCGTTCTGCCAAAAGCACCATTTGCATGCATATCGTGTGGTATTGCAGAAAACTGCATCCGCGTCTACCAAAAAGTGCATGTGCTTGCTTAAAACGCGTTTTGGCACAAATCACTGTGCGGTTTCTAAAAAGAGCAGCATTGGCATGCTTTTCACGTCGTTTGGTAGAAATCCACGCGCGCGTTCTGCCAAAAGCACCATTTGCATGCATATCGTGTGGTTTTGCAGAAAACTGCATCCGCGTCTACCAAAAGTTGAATATGCATGCTTAAAACGCGTTTTGGCACAAATCCATGTGCGGGTTGTAAAAAGAGCAGCATTGGCATGCTTTTCACGTCGTTTGGTAGAAATCCACACGCGCGTTCCGCCAAAAGCACCATTTGCATGCATATCGTGTGGTTTTGCAGAAAACTGCATCCGCGTCTACCAAAAGATGCATATGCATGCTTAAAACGCGTTTTGGCACAAATCCATGTGCGGGTTCTAAAAAGAGCAGCATTGGCATGCTTTTCACGTCGTTTGGTAGAAATGCACACGCGCGTTCTGCCAAAAGCACCATTTGCATGCATATCGTGTGGTTTTGCAGAAAACTGCATCCGCGTCTACCAAAAAGTGCATGTGCTTGCTTCAAACGCGTTTTGGCACAAATCCATGTGCAGGTGCGAAAAAGAGCAGCATCGGTGTGCTTTTCACGTCGTCTGGTAGAAATCCACGCGCGCGTTCTGCCAAAAGCACCATTTGCATGCATATCGTGTGGTTTTGCAGAAAACTGCATTCGCGTCTACCAAAAGATGCATATGCATGCTTAAAACGCGTTTTGGCACAAGACCATGTGCGGGTTCTAAAAAGAGCAGCATTGGCATGCTTTTCACGTCGTTTGGTAGAAATCCACACGCGCGTTCTGCCAAAAGCACCATTTGCATGCATATCGTGTGGTTTTGCAGAAAACTGCATCCGCGTCTACCAAAAGTTGCATATGCATGCTTAAAACTTGTTTTGGCACAAATCCATATGCGGGTTCTAAAAAGAGCAGCATTGGCATGCTTTTCACGTCGTTTGGTAGAAATCCACACGCGCATTCTGCCAAAAGCACCATTTGCATGCATATCGTGTGGTTTTAAAGAAAACTGCATCCTCGTCTACCAAAAGTTGCGTATTCATGCTTAAAACGCGTTTTGGCACAAATCCATGTGCGGGTGCTAAAAAGAGCAGCATTGGCATGCTTTTCACGTCGGTTGGTAGAAATCCACACGCGCGTTCTGGCAAAAGCACCATTTGCATGCATATCGTGTGGTTTTGAAGAAAACTGCATCCGCGTCTACCAAAAGATGCATATGAATGCTTAAAACGGGTTTTGGCACAAATCCATGTGCGGGTGCTAAAAAGAGCAGCATGGGCATGCTTTTCACGTCGTTTGGTAGAAATCCACACGCGCGTTCTGCCAAAAGCACCATTTGCATGCATATCGTGTGGTTTTGCAGAAAACTGCATCCGCGTCTACCAAAAGTTGCATATGCATGCTTTAAACGCGTTTTGGCACAAATCCATGTGCGGGTTCTAAAAAGAGCAGCATTGGCATGCTTTTCACGTCGTTTGGTAGAAATCCACACGGGCGTTCTGCCAAAAGCACCATTTGCATGCATATCGCGTGGTTTTGCAGAAAACTGCATCCGCGTCTACCAAAGTTGCATATGCATGCTTAAAACGCGTTTTGGCACAAATCCATGTGCGGGTTCTAAAAAGAGCAGCATTGGCATGCTTTTCACGTCGTTTGGTAGAAATCCACACGCGCGTTCTGCCAAAAGCACCATTTGCATGCATATCGTGTGGTTTTGCAGAAAACTGCATCCGCGTCTACCAAAAGTTGCATATGCATGCTTAAAACGCGTTTTGGCACAAATCCATGTGCGGGTTCTAAAAAGAGCAGCATTGGCATGCTTTTCACGTAGTTTGGTAGAAATCCGCACGCGCGTTCTGCCAAAAGCACCATTTGCATGCATATCGTGTGGTTTTGCAGAAAACTGCATCCGCGTCTACCAAAAAGTGCATGTGCTTGCTTAAAACGCGTTTTGGCACAAATCACTGTGCGGTTTCTAAAAAGAGCAGCATTGGCATGCTTTTCACGTCGTTTGGTAGAAATCCACGCGCGCGTTCTGCCAAAAGCACCATTTGCATGCATATCGTGTGGTTTTGCAGAAAACTGCATCCGCGTCTACCAAAAGATGCATATGCATGCTTAAAACGGGTTTTGGCACAAATCCATGTGCAGGTGCTAAAAAGAGCAGCATGGGCATGGTTTTCACGTCGTTTGGTAGAAATCCACACGCGCGTTCTGCCAAAAGCACCATTTGCATGCATATCGTGTGGTTTTGCAGAAAACTGCATCCGCGTCTACCAAAGTTGCATATGCATGCCTAAAACGTGTTTTGGCACAAATCCCTGTGCGGGTTTTAAAAAGAGCAGCATTGGCATGCTTTTCACGTCGTTTGGTAGAAATCCACACGCGCGTTCTGCCAAAAGCACCATTTGCATGCATATCGTGTGGTTTTGCAGAAAACTGCATCCACGTCTACCAAAAGTTGCATATGAATGCTTAAAACGCGTTTTGGCACAAATCCATGTGAGGGTTCTAAAAAGAGCAGCATTGGCATGCTTTTCACGTCGTTTGGTATAAATCCACAGGCGCGTTCTGCCAAAAGCACCATTTGCATGCATATCGTGTGGTATTGCAGAAAACTGCATCCGCGTCTACCAAAAAGTGCATGTGCTTGCTTAAAACGCGTTTTGGCACAAATCACTGTGCGGTTTCTAAAAAGAGCAGCATTGGCATGCTTTTCACGTCGTCTGGTAGAAATCCACGCGCGCGTTCTGCCAAAAGCACCATTTGCATGCATATCGTGTGGTTTTGCAGAAAACTGCATCCGCGTCTACCAAAAGTTGAATATGCATGCTTAAAACGCGTTTTGGCACAAATCCATGTGCGGGTTCTAAAAAGAGCAGCATTGGCATGCTTTTCACGTCGTTTGGTAGAAATCCACACGCGCGTTCCGCCAAAAGCACCATTTGCATGCATATCGTGTGGTTTTGCAGAAAACTGCATCCGCGTCTACCAAAAGATGCATATGCATGCTTAAAACGCGTTTTGGCACAAATCCATGTGCGGGTTCTAAAAAGAGCAGCATTGGCATGCTTTTCACGTCGTTTGGTAGAAATCCACACGCGCGTTCTGCCAAAAGCACCATTTGCATGCATATCGTGTGGTTTTGCAGAAAACTGCATCCGCGTCTACCAAAAAGTGCATGTGCTTGCTTCAAACGCGTTTTGGCACAAATCCATGTGCAGGTGCGAAAAAGAGCAGCATCGGTGTGCTTTTCACGTCGTTTGGTAGAAATCCACACGCGCGTTCTGCCAAAAGCACCGTTTGCATGCATATCGTGTGGTTTTGCAGAAAACTGCATTCGCGTCTACCAAAAGATGCATATGCATGCTTAAAACGCGTTTTGGCACAAGACCATGTGCGGGTTCTAAAAAGAGCAGCATTGGCATGCTTTTCACGTCGTTTGGTAGAAATCCACACGCGCGTTCTGCCAAAAGCACTATTTGCATGCATATCGTGTGGTTTTGCAGAAAACTGCATCCGCGTCTACCAAAAGTTGCATATGCATGCTTAAAACTTGTTTTGGCACAAATCCATATGCGGGTTCTAAAAAGAGCAGCATTGGCATGCTTTTCACGTCGTTTGGTAGAAATCCACACGCGCATTCTGCCAAAAGCACCATTTGCATGCATATCGTGTGGTTTTGCAGAAAACTGCATCCGCGTCTACCAAAAGTTGCATATGCATGCTTAAAACGCGTTTTGGGACAAATCCATGTGCGGGTTCTAAAAAGAGCAGCATTGGCATGCTTTTCACGTCGTTTGGTAGAAATCCACACGCGCGTTCTGCCAAAAGCACCATTTGCATGCATATCGTGTGGTATTGCAGAAAACTGCATCCGCGTCTACCAAAAGATGCATATGAATGCTTAAAACGGGTTTTGGCACAAATCCATGTGAGGGTTCTTAAAAGAGCAGCATTGGCATGCATTTCACGTTGTTTGGTAGAAATCCACAGGCGCGTTCTGCCAAAAGCACCATTTGCATGCATATCGTGTGGTTTTGCAGAAAACTGCATCCGCGTCTACCAAAAACTGCATATGCATGCTTAAAACGCGTTTTGGCACAAATCCATGTGCGGGTTCTATAAAGAGCAGCATTGGCATGCTTTTCACGTCGTTTGGTAGAAATCCACACGCGCGTTCTGCCAAAAGCACCATTTGCATGCATATCGTGTGGTTTTGCAGTAAACTGCATCCGCGTCTACCAAAAGTTGCATATGCATGCTTAAAACGCGTTTTGGCACAAATCCATGTGCGGGTTCTAAAAAGACCAGCATTGGCATGCTTTTCACGTCGTTTGGAAGAAATCCACACGGGCGTTCTGCCAAAAGCACCATTTGCATGCATATCGTGTGGTTTTGCAGAAAACTGCATCCGCGTCTACCAAAAGATGCATATGCATGCTTAAAACGCGTTTTGGCACAAATCTATGTGCGGTTGCTAAAAACAGCAGCATTGGCATGCTTTTCACGTCGTTTGGTAGAAATCCACACGCGCGTTCTGCCAAAAGCACCATTTGCATGCATATCGTGTGGTTTTGCAGAAAACTGCATCCGCGTCTACCAAAAGATGCATATGCATCCTTTAAACGGGTTTTGGCACAAATCCATGTGCGGGTGCTAAAAAGAGCAGCATGGGCATGCTTTTCACGTCGTTTGGTAGAAATCCACACGCGCGTTCTGCCAAAAGCACCATTTGCATGCATATTGTGTGGTTTTGCAGAAAACTGCATCCGCGTCTACCAAAAGTTGCATATGCATGCTTTAAACGCGTTTTGGCACAAACCCATGTGCGGGTTCTAAAAAGAGAAGCATTGGCATGCTTTTCACGTCGTTTGGTAGAAATCCACACGCGCGTTCTGCCAAAAGCACCATTTGCATGCATATCGTGTGGTTTTGCAGAAACCTGCATCCGTGTCTACCAAAGTTGCATATGCATGCTTAAAACGCGTTTTGGCACAAATCCATGTGCGGGCTCTAAAAAGAGCAGCATTGGCATGCTTTTCACGTCGTTTGGTAGAAATCCACACGCGCGTTCAGAAAAAGCACCATTTGCATGCATATCGTGTGGTTTTGCAGAAAACTGCATCCGCGTCTACCAAAAGATGCATATGCATGCTTAAAACGGGTTTTGGCACAAATCCATGTGCGGGTTCTAAAAAGAGCAGCATTGGCATGCTTTTCACGTAGTTTGGTAGAAATCCACACGCGCGTTCTGCCAAAAGCACCATTTGCATGCATATCGTGTGGTTTTGCAGAAAACTGCATCCGCGTCTACCAAAAGTTGCATATGCATGCTTAAAACGCGTTTTGGGACAAATACATGTGCGGGTTCTAAAAAGAGCAGCATTGGCATGCTTTTCACGTCGTTTGGTAGAAATCCACACGCGCGTTCAGCAAAAAGCACCATTTGCATGCAAACCGTGTGGTTTTGCACAAAACTGCATCCGCGTCTACCAAAAGATGCATATGCATGCTTAAAACGCGTTTTGGCACAAATCCATGTGCGGGCTCTAAAAAGAGCAGCATTGGCATGCTTTTCACGTCGTTTGGTAGAAATCCACACGCGCGTTCTGCCAAAAGCACCATTTGCATGCATATCGTGTGGTATTGCAGAAAACTGCATCCGCGTCTACCAAAAAGTGCATGTGCTTGCTTAAAACGCGTTTTGGCACAAATCACTGTGCGGTTTCTAAAAAGAGCAGCATTGGCATGCTTTTCACGTCGTTTGGTAGAAATCCACGCGCGCGTTCTGCCAAAAGCACCATTTGCATGCATATCGTGTGGTTTTGCAGAAAACTGCATCCGCGTCTACCAAAAAGTGCATGTGCTTGCTTAAAACGCGTTTTGGCACAAATCCATGTGCAGGTGCGAAAAAGAGCAGCATCGGTGTGCGTTTCACGTCGTTTGGTAGAAATCCACACGCGCGTTCTGCCAAAAGCACCCTCTGCATGCATATCGTGTGGTTTTGCAGAAAACTGCATTCGCGTCTACCAAAAGATGCATATGCATGCTTAAAACGCGTTTTGGCACAAGACCATGTGCGGGTTCTAAAAAAAGCAGCATTGGCATGCTTTTCACGTCGTTTGGTAGAAATCCACACGCGCGTTCTGCCAAAAGCACCATTTGCATGCATATCGTGTGGTTTTGCAGAAAACTGCATCCGCGTCTACCAAAAGTTGCATATGCATGCTTAAAACGCGTTTTGGCACAAATCCATGTGCGGGTTCTAAAAAGAGCAGCATTGGCATGCTTTTCACGTCGTTTGGTAGAAATCCACACGGGCGTTCTGCCAAAAGCACCATTTGCATGCATATCGTGTGGTTTTGCAGAAAACTGCATCCGCGTCTACCAAAAGATGCATATGCATGCTTAAAACGCGTTTTGGCACAAATCTATGTGCGGTTGCTAAAAACAGCAGCATTGGCATGCTTTTCACGTCGTTTGGTAGAAATCCACACGCGCGTTCTGCCAAAAGCACCATTTGCATGCATATCGTGTGGTTTTGCAGAAAACTGCATCCGCGTCTACCAAAAGATGCATATGCATCCTTTAAACGGGTTTTGGCACAAATCCATGTGCGGGTTCTAAAAAGAGCAGCATTGGCATGCTTTTCACGTCGTTTGGTAGAAATCCACACGGGCGTTCTGCCAAAAGCACCATTTGCATGCATATCGTGTGGTTTTGCAGAAAACTGCATCCGCGTCTACCAAAAGATGCATATGCATGCTTAAAACGCGTTTTGGCACAAATCCATGTGCGGGTTCTAAAAAGAGCAGCATTGGCATGCTTTTCACGTCGTTTGGTAGAAATCCACGCGCGCGTTCAGCCAAAAGCACCATTTGCATGCATATCGTGTGGTTTTGCAGAAAACTGCATCCGCGTCTACCAAAAAGTGCATGTGCTTGCTTAAAACGCGTTTTGGCACAAATCCATGTGCAGGTACGAAAAAGAGCAGCATCGGTGTGCGTTTCACGTCGTTTGGTAGAAATCCACACGCGCGTTCTGCCAAAAGCACCCTCTGCATGCATATCGTGTGGTTTTGCAGAAAACTGCATTCGCGTCTACCAAAAGATGCATATGCATGCTTAAAACGCGTTTTGGCACAAGACCATGTGCGGGTTCTAAAAAAAGCAGCATTGGCATGCTTTTCACGTCGTTTGGTAGAAATCCACACGCGCGTTCTGCCAAAAGCACCATTTGCATGCATATCGTGTGGTTTTGCAGAAAACTGCATCCGCGTCTACCAAAAGTTGCATATGCATGCTTAAAACGCGTTTTGGCACAAATCCATGTGCGGGTTCTAAAAAGAGCAGCATTGGCATGCTTTTCACGTCGTTTGGTAGAAATCCACACGGGCGTTCTGCCAAAAGCACCATTTGCATGCATATCGTGTGGTTTTGCAGAAAACTGCATCCGCGTCTACCAAAAGATGCATATGCATGCTTAAAACGCGTTTTGGCACAAATACATGTGCGGGTTCTAAAAAGAGCAGCATTGGCATGCTTTTCACGTCGTTTGGTAGAAATCCACACGCGCGTTCAGCAAAAAGCACCATTTGCATGCATATCCTGTGGTTTTGCAGAAAACTGCATCCGCGTCTACCAAAAGATGCATATGCATGCTTAAAACGCGTTTTGGCACCAATCCATGTGGGGGTTCTAAAAAGAGCAGCATTGGCATGCTTTTCACGTCGTTTGGTAGAAATCCACACGCGCGTTCTGCCAAAAAGTACCATTTGCATGCATATCGTGTGGTTTTGCAGAACACTGCATCCGCGTCTACCAAAAGTTGCATATGCATGCTTAAAACGCGTTTTGGCACAAATCCATGTGCGGGTTCTAAAAAGAGCAGCATTGGCATGCTTTTCACGTCGTTTGGTAGAAATCCACACGCGCGTTCTGCCAAAAGCACCATTTGCATGCATATCGTGTGGTTTTGCAGAAAACTGCATCCGCGTCTACCAAAAGATGCATATGCATGCTTAAAACGCGTTTTGGCACAAATCCATGTGCGGGCTCTAAAAAGAGCAGCATTGGCATGCTTTTCACGTCGTTTGGTAGAAATCCACACGCGCGTTCTGCCAAAAGCACCATTTGCATGCATATCGTGTGGTATTGCAGAAAACTGCATCCGCGTCTACCAAAAAGTGCATGTGCTTGCTTAAAACGCGGTTTGGCACAAATCACTGTGCGGTTTCTAAAAAGAGCAGCATTGGCATGCTTTTCACGTCGTTTGGTAGAAATCCACGCGCGCGTTCTGCCAAATGCACCATTTGCATGCATATCGTGTGGTTTTGCAGAAAACTGCATCCGCGTCTACCAAAAAGTGCATGTGCTTGCTTAAAACGCGTTTTGGCACAAATCCATGTGCAGGTGCGAAAAAGTGCAGCATCGGTGTGCGTTTCACGTCGTTTGGTAGAAATCTACACGCGCGTTCTGCCAAAAGCACCCTCTGCATGCATATCGTGTGGTTTTGCAGAAAACTGCATCCGCGTCTACCAAAAGTTGCATATGCATGCTTAAAACGCGTTTTGGCACAAATCCATGTGCGGGTTCTAAAAAGAGCAGCATTGGCATGCTTTTCACGTCGTTTGGCAGAAATCCACACGGGCGTTCTGCCAAAAGCACCATTTGCATGCATATCGTGTGGTTTTGCAGAAAACTGCATCCGCGTCTACCAAAAGATGCATATGCATGCTTAAAACGCGTTTTGGCACAAATCTATGTGCGGTTGCTAAAAACAGCAGCATTGGCATGCTTTTCACGTCGTTTGGTAGAAATCCACACGCGCGTTCTGCCAAAAGCACCATTTGCATGCATATCGTGTGGTTTTGCAGAAAACTGCATCCGCGTCTACCAAAAGATGCATATGCATCCTTTAAACGGGTTTTGGCACAAATCCATGTGCGGGTTCTAAAAAGAGCAGCATTGGCATGCTTTTCACGTCGTTTGGTAGAAATCTACACGGGCGTTCTGCCAAAAGCACCATTTGCATGCATATCGTGTGGTTTTGCAGAAAACTGCATCCGCGTCTACCAAAAGATGCATATGCATGCTTAAAACGCGTTTTGGCACAAATCCATGTGCGGGTTCTAAAAAGAGCAGCATTGGCATGCTTTTCACGTCGTTTGGTAGAAATCCACACGCGCGTTCTGCCAAGAGCACCATTTGCATGCATATCGTGTGGTTTTGCAGAAAACTGCATCCGCGTCTACCAAAAAGTGCATGTGCTTGCTTAAAACGCGTTTTGGCACAAATCCATGTGCAGGTGCGAAAAAGAGCAGCATCGGTGTGCTTTTCACGTCGTTTGGTAGAAATCCACACGCGCGTTCTGCCAAAAGCACCCTCTGCATGCATATCGTGTGGTTTTGCAGAAAACTGCATCCGCGTCTACCAAAAGATGCATATGCATGCTTAAAACGCGTTTTGGCACAAATCTATGTGCGGTTGCTAAAAAGAGCAGCATGGGCATGCTTTTCACGTCGTTTGGTAGAAATCCACACGCGCGTTCTGCCAAAAGCACCATTTGCATGCATATCGTTTGGTTTTGCAGAAAAGTGCATCCGCGTCTACCAAAAGTTGCATATGCATGCTTTAAACGCGTTTTGGCACAAATCCATGTGCGGGTTCTAAAAAGAGCAGCATTGGCATGCTTTTCACGTCGTTTGGTAGAAATACACGCGGGCGTTCTGCCAAAAGCACCATTTGCATGCATATCGTGTGGTTTTGCAGAAAACTGCATCCGCGTCTACCAAAAGATGCATATGCATGCTTAAAACGCGTTTTGGCTCAAATCTATGTGCGGTTGCTAAAAAGAGCAGCATTGGCATGCTTTTCACGTCGTTTGGTAGAAATCCACACGCGCGTTCTGCCAAAAGCACCATTTGCATGCATATCGTGTGGCTTTGCAGAAAACTGCATCCGCGTCTACCAAAAGTTGCATATGCATGCTTAAAACGCGTTTTGGCACAAATCCATGTGCGGGTTCTAAAAAGAGCAGCATTGGTATGCTTTTCACGTCGTTTGGTAGACATCCACAGGGGAGTTCTGCCAAAAGCACCATTTGCATGCATATCGTGTGGTTTTGCAGAAAACTGCATCCGCGTCTACAAAAAGTTGCATATGCATGCTTAAAACGCGTTTTGGGACAAATACATGTGCGGGTTCTAAAAAGAGCAGCATTGGCATGCTTTTCACGTCGTTTGGTAGAAATCCACACGCGCGTTCAGCAAAAAGCACCATTTGCATGCATATCGTGTGGTTTTGCAGAAAACTGCATCCGCGTCTACCAAAGGATGCATATGCATGCTTAAAACGGGTTTTGGCACAAATCCATGTGCGGGTTCTAAAAAGAGCAGCATTGGCATGCTTTTCACGTAGTTTGGTAGAAATCCACACGCGCGTTCTGCCAAAAGCACCATTTGCATGCATATCGTGTGGTTTTGCAGAAAACTGCATCCGCGTCTACCAAAAGTTGCATATGCATGCTTAAAACGCGTTTTGGGACAAATACATGTGCGGGTTCTAAAAAGAGCAGCATTGGCATGCTTTTCACGTCGTTTGGTAGAAATCCACACGCGCGTTCAGCAAAAAGCACCATTTGCATGCATATCGTGTGGTTTTGCAGAAAACTGCATCCGCATCTACCAAAAGATGCATATGCATGCTTAAAACGGGTTTTGGCACAAATTCATGTGCGGGTGCTAAAAAGAGCAGCATCGGCATGCTTTTCACGTCGTTTGATAAAAATCCACAAGCGTTCTGCCAAAAGCACCATTTGCATGCATATCGTGTGGTTTTGCAGAAAACTGCATCCGCGTCTACCAAAAGTTGCATATGCATGCTCTAAACGCGTTTTGGGACAAATCCATGTGCGGGTTCTAAAAAGAGCAGCATTGGCATGCTTTTCACGTCGTTTGGTAGAAATCCACACGCGCGTTCTGCCAAAAGCACCATTTGCATGCATATCGTGTGGTTTTGAAGAAAACTGCATCCGCGTCTACCAAAAGATGCATATGCATGCTTAAAACGGGTTTTGGCACAAATCCATGTGCGGGTGCTAAAAAGAGCAGCATGGGCATGCTTTTCACGTCGTTTGGTAGAAATCCACACGCGCGTTCTGCCAAAAGCACCATTTGCATGCATATCGTGTGGTTTTGCAGAAAACTGCATCCGCGTCTACCAAAAGTTGCATATGCATGCTTTAAACGCGTTTTGGCACAAATCCATGTGCGGGTTCTAAAAAGAGCAGCATTGGCATGCTTTTCACGTCGTTTGGTAGAAATCCACACGGGCGTTCTGCCAAAAGCACCATTTGCATGCATATCGTGTGGTTTTGCAGAAAACTGCATCCGCGTCTACCAAAAGATGCATATGCATGCTTAAAACGCGTTTTGGCACAAATCCATGTGCGGGTTCTAAAAAGAGCAGCATTGGCATGCTTTTCACGTCGTTTGGTAGAAATCCACACGCGCGTTCTGCCAAGAGCACCATTTGCATGCATATCGTGTGGTTTTGCAGAAAACTGCATCCGCGTCTACCAAAAAGTGCATGTGCTTGCTTAAAACGCGTTTTGGCACAAATCCGTGTGCAGGTGCGAAAAAGAGCAGCATCGGTGTGCTTTTCACGTCGTTTGGTAGAAATCCACACGCGCGTTCTGCCAAAAGCACCCTCTGCATGCATATCGTGTGGTTTTGCAGAAAACTGCATTCGCGTCTACCAAAAGATGCATATGCATGCTTAAAACGCGTTTTGGCACAAGACCATGTGCGGGTTCTAAAAAGAGCAGCATCGGCATGCTTTTCGCGTCGTTTGGTAGAAATCCACACGCGCGTTCAGGCGAAAGCACCATTTGCATGAATATCGTGTGGTTTTGCAGAAAACTGCATCCGCGTCTACCAAAAGGTGCATATGCATGCTTAAAACGTGTTTTGGCACAAATCCATATGCGGGTTCTAAAAAGAGCAGCATTGGCATGCTTTTCACGTCGTTTGGTAGAAATCCACACGCGCGTTCTACCAAAAGCACCATTTGCATGCATATCGTGTGGTTTTGTAGAAAACTGCATCCGCGTCTACCAAAAGTTGCATATGCATGCTTAAAACGCGTTTTGGGACAAATCCATGTGCGGGTTCTAAAAAGAGCAGCATTGGCATGCTATTCACGTCGTTTGGTAGAAATCCACACGCGCGTTCTGCCAAAAGCACCATTTGCATGCATATCGTGTGGTTTTGCAGAAAACTGCATCCGCGTCTACCAAAAGATGCATATGCATGCTTAAAACGGGTTTTGGCACAAATCCATGTGCGGGTGCTAAAAAGAGCAGCATTGGCATGCTTTTCACGTCGTTTGGTAGAAATCCACACGCGCGTTCAGCAAAAAGCACCATTTGCATGCATATCGTGTGGTTTTGCAGAAAACTGCATCCGCATCTACCAAAAGATGCATATGCATGCTTAAAACGGGTTTTGGCACAAATTCATGTGCGGGTGCTAAAAAGAGCAGCATCGGCATGCTTTTCACGTCGTTTGATAAAAATCCACACGCGCGTTCTGCCAAAAGCACCATTTGCATGCATATCGTGTGGTTTTGCAGAAAACTGCATCCGCGTCTACCAAAAGTTGCATATGCATGCTCTAAACGCGTTTTGGGACAAATCCATGTGCGGGTTCTAAAAAGAGCAGCATTGGCATGCTTTTCACGTCGTTTGGTAGAAATCCACACGCGCGTTCTGCCAAAAGCACCATTTGCATGCATATCGTGTGGTTTTGCAGAAAACTGCATCCGCGTCTACCAAAAGATGCATATGCATGCTTAAAACGGGTTTTGGCACAAATCCATGTGCGGGTGCTAAAAAGAGCAGCATGGGCATGCTTTTCACGTCGTTTGGTAGAAATCCACACGCGCGTTCTGCCAAAAGCACCATTTGCATGCATATCGTGTGGTTTTGCAGAAAACTGCATCCGCGTCTACCAAAAGTTGCATATGCATGCTTTAAACGCGTTTTGGCACAAATCCATGTGCGGGTTCTAAAAAGAGCAGCATTGGCATGCTTTTCACGTCGTTTGGTAGAAATCCACACGGGCGTTCTGCCAAAAGCACCATTTGCATGCATATCGTGTGGTTTTGCAGAAAACTGCATCCGCGTCTACCAAAAGATGCATATGCATGCTTAAAACGCGTTTTGGCACAAATCCATGTGCGGGTTCTAAAAAGAGCAGCATTGGCATGCTTTTCACGTCGTTTGGTAGAAATCCACACGCGCGTTCTGCCAAGAGCACCATTTGCATGCATATCGTGTGGTTTTGCAGAAAACTGCATCCGCGTCTACCAAAAAGTGCATGTGCTTGCTTAAAACGCGTTTTGGCACAAATCCATGTGCAGGTGCGAAAAAGAGCAGCATCGGTGTGCTTTTCACGTCGTTTGGTAGAAATCCACACGCGCGTTCTGCCAAAAGCACCCTCTGCATGCATATCGTGTGGTTTTGCAGAAAACTGCATTCGCGTCTACCAAAAGATGCATATGCATGCTTAAAACGCGTTTTGGCACAAGACCATGTGCGGGTTCTAAAAAGAGCAGCATCGGCATGCTTTTCGCGTCGTTTGGTAGAAATCCACACGCGCGTTCTGGCGAAAGCACCATTTGCATGAATATCGTGTGGTTTTGCAGAAAACTGCATCCGCGTCTACCAAAAGGTGCATATGCATGCTTAAAACGTGTTTTGGCACAAATCCATATGCGGGTTCTAAAAAGAGCAGCATTGGCATGCTTTTCACGTCGTTTGGTAGAAATCCACACGCGCGTTCTACCAAAAGCACCATTTGCATGCATATCGTGTGGTTTTGTAGAAAACTGCATCCGCGTCTACCAAAAGTTGCATATGCATGCTTAAAACGCGTTTTGGGACAAATCCATGTGCGGGTTCTAAAAAGAGCAGCATTGGCATGCTATTCACGTCGTTTGGTAGAAATCCACACGCGCGTTCTGCCAAAAGCACCATTTGCATGCATATCGTGTGGTTTTGCAGAAAACTGCATCCGCGTCTACCAAAAGATGCATATGCATGCTTAAAACGGGTTTTGGCACAAATCCATGTGCGGGTGCTAAAAAGAGCAGCATGGGCATGCTTTTCACGTCGTTTGGTAGAAATCCACACGCGCGTTCTGCCAAAAGCACCATTTGCATGCATATCGTGTGGTTTTGCAGAAAAGTGCATCCGCGTCTACCAAAGTTGCATATGCATGCTTTAAACGCGTTTTGGCACAAATCCATGTGCGGGTTTTAAAAAGAGCAGCATTGGCATGCTTTTCACGTCGTTTGGTAGAAATCCACACGGGCGTTCTGCCAAAAGCACCATTTGCATGCATATCGTGTGGTTTTGCAGAAAACTGCATCCGCGTCTACCAAAAGATGCATATGCATGCTTAAAACGGGTTTTGGCACAAATCCATGTGCGGGTGCTAAAAAGAGCAGCATTGGCATGCTTTTCACGTCGTTTGGTAGAAATCCACACGCGCGTTCAGCAAAAAGCACCATTTGCATGCATATCGTGTGGTTTTGCAGAAAACTGCATCCGCATCTACCAAAAGATGCATATGCATGCTTAAAACGGGTTTTGGCACAAATTCATGTGCGGGTGCTAAAAAGAGCAGCATCGGCATGCTTTTCACGTCGTTTGATAAAAATCCACACGCGCGTTCTGCCAAAAGCACCATTTGCATGCATATCGTGTGGTTTTGCAGAAAACTGCATCCGCGTCTACCAAAAGTTGCATATGCATGCTCTAAACGCGTTTTGGGACAAATCCATGTGCGGGTTCTAAAAAGAGCAGCATTGGCATGCTTTTCACGTCGTTTGGTAGAAATCCACACGCGCGTTCTGCCAAAAGCACCATTTGCATGCATATCGTGTGGTTTTGCAGAAAACTGCATCCGCGTCTACCAAAAGATGCATATGCATGCTTAAAACGGGTTTTGGCACAAATCCATGTGCGGGTGCTAAAAAGAGCAGCATGGGCATGCTTTTCACGTCGTTTGGTAGAAATCCACACGCGCGTTCTGCCAAAAGCACCATTTGCATGCATATCGTGTGGTTTTGCAGAAAACTGCATCCGCGTCTACCAAAAGTTGCATATGCATGCTTTAAACGCGTTTTGGCACAAATCCATGTGCGGGTTCTAAAAAGAGCAGCATTGGCATGCTTTTCACGTCGTTTGGTAGAAATCCACACGGGCGTTCTGCCAAAAGCACCATTTGCATGCATATCGTGTGGTTTTGCAGAAAACTGCATCCGCGTCTACCAAAAGATGCATATGCATGCTTAAAACGCGTTTTGGCACAAATCCATGTGCGGGTTCTAAAAAGAGCAGCATTGGCATGCTTTTCACGTCGTTTGGTAGAAATCCACACGCGCGTTCTGCCAAGAGCACCATTTGCATGCATATCGTGTGGTTTTGCAGAAAACTGCATCCGCGTCTACCAAAAAGTGCATGTGCTTGCTTAAAACGCGTTTTGGCACAAATCCATGTGCAGGTGCGAAAAAGAGCAGCATCGGTGTGCTTTTCACGTCGTTTGGTAGAAATCCACACGCGCGTTCTGCCAAAAGCACCCTCTGCATGCATATCGTGTGGTTTTGCAGAAAACTGCATTCGCGTCTACCAAAAGATGCATATGCATGCTTAAAACGCGTTTTGGCACAAGACCATGTGCGGGTTCTAAAAAGAGCAGCATCGGCATGCTTTTCGCGTCGTTTGGTAGAAATCCACACGCGCGTTCTGGCGAAAGCACCATTTGCATGAATATCGTGTGGTTTTGCAGAAAACTGCATCCGCGTCTACCAAAAGATGCATATGCATGCTTAAAACGGGTTTTGGCACAAATCCATGTGCGGGTGCTAAAAAGAGCAGCATGGGCATGCTTTTCACGTCGTTTGGTAGAAATCCACACGCGCGTTCTGCCAAAAGCACCATTTGCATGCATATCGTGTGGTTTTGCAGAAAAGTGCATCCGCGTCTACCAAAGTTGCATATGCATGCTTTAAACGCGTTTTGGCACAAATCCATGTGCGGGTTTTAAAAAGAGCAGCATTGGCATGCTTTTCACGTCGTTTGGTAGAAATCCACACGGGCGTTCTGCCAAAAGCACCATTTGCATGCATATCGTGTGGTTTTGCAGAAAACTGCATCCGCGTCTACCAAAAGATGCATATGCATGCTTAAAACGCGTTTTGGCACAAATCTATGTGCGGGTTCTAAAAAGAGCAGCATTGGCATGCTTTTCACGTAGTTTGGTAGAAATTCACACGCACGTTCTGCCAAAAGCACCATTTGCATGCATATCGTGTGGTTTTGCAGAAAACTGCATCCGCGTCTACCAAAAGTTGCATATGCATGCTTAAAACGCGTTTTCGGACAAATACATGTGCGGGTTCTAAAAAGAGCAGCATTGGCATGCTTTTCACGTCGTTTGGTAGAAATCCACACGCGCGTTCAGCAAAAAGCACCATTTGCATGAATATCGTGTGGTTTTGCAGAAAACTGCATCCGCGTCTACCAAAAGATGCATATGCATGCTTAAAACGGGTTTTGGCACAAATCCATGTGCGGGTGCTAAAAAGAGCAGCATCGGCATGCTTTTCACGTCGTTTGATAAAAATCCACACGTGCGTTCTGCCAAAAGCACCATTTGCATGCATATCGTGTGGTTTTGCAGAAAACTGCATCCGCGTCTACCAAAAGATGCATATGCATGCTTAAAACGGGTTTTGGCACAAATCCATGTGCGGGTGCTAAAAAGAGCAGCATCGGCATGCTTTTCACGTCGTTTGATAAAAATCCACACGTGCGTTCTGCCAAAAGCACCATTTGCATGCATATCGTGTGGTTTTGCAGAAAACTGCATCCGCGTCTACCAAAAGTTGCATATGCACGCTTAAAACGCGTTTTGGCACAAATCTATGTGCGGTTGCTAAAAAGAGCAGCATTGGCATGCTTTTCACGTCGTTTGGTAGAAATCCACACGCGCGTTCCGCCAAAAGCACCATTTGCATGCATATCGTGTGGTTTTGCAGAAAACTGCATCCGCGTCTACCAAAAGATGCATATGCATGCTTAAAACGCGTTTTGGCACAAATCCATGTGCGGGTTCTAAAAAGAGCAGCATTGGCATGCTTTTCACGTCGTTTGGTAGACATCCACACGGGCGTTCTGCCAAAAGCACCATTTGCATGCATATCGTGTGGTTTTGCAGAAAACTGCATCCGCGTCTACAAAAAGTTGCATATGCATGCTTAAAACGCGTTTTGGGACAAATACATGTGCGGGTTCTAAAAAGAGCAGCATTGGCATGCTTTTCACGTCGTTTGGTAGAAATCCACACGCGCGTTCAGCAAAAAGCACCATTTGCATGCATATCGTGTGGTTTTGCAGAAAACTGCATCCGCGTCTACCAAAAGTTGCATATGCACGCTTAAAACGCGTTTTGGCACAAATCCATGTGCGGGTTCTAAAAAGAGCAGCATTGGCATGCTTTTCACGTCGTTTGGTTGAAATCCACACGGGTGTTCTGCCAAAAGCACCATTTGCATGCATATCGTGTGGTTTTGCACAAAACTGCATCCGCGTCTACCAAAAGTTGCATATGCATGCTTAAAACGCGTTTTGGGACAAATACATGTGCGGGTTCTAAAAAGAGCAGCATTGGCATGCTTTTCACGTCGTTTCGTTGAAATCCACACGGGCGTTCTGCCAAAAGCACCATTTGCATGCATATCGTGTGGTTTTGCAGAAAACTGCATCCGCGTCTACCAAGAGATGCATATGCATGCTTAAAACGGGTTTTGGCACAAATCCATGTGCGGGTGCTAAAAAGAGCAGCATGGGCAAGCTTTTCACGTCGTTTGGTAGAAATCCACACGCGCGTTCTGCCAAATGCACCATTTGCATGCATATCGTGTGGTTTTGCAGAAAACTGCATCCGCGTCTACCAAAAAGTGCATGTGCTTGCTTAAAACGCGTTTTGGCACAAATCACTGTGCGGTTTCTAAAAAGAGCAGCATTGGCATGCTTTTCACGACGTTTGGTAGAAATCCACGCGCGCGTTCTGCCAAAAGCACCATTTGCATGCATATCGTGTGGTTTTGCAGAAAACTGCATCCGCGTCTACCAAAAGTTGCATATGCACGCTTAAAACGCGTTTTGGAACAAATCCATGTGCGGGTTGTAAAAAGATCAGCATTGGCATGCTTTTCACGTCGTTTGGTTGAAATCCACACGGGCGTTCTGCCAAAAGCACCATTTGCATGCATATCGTGTGGTTTTGCACAAAACTGCATCCGCGTCTACCAAAAGTTGCATATGCATGCTTAAAACGCGTTTTGGCACAAATCCATGTGCGTGTTCTAAAAAGAGCAGCATTGGCATGCTTTTCACGTCGTTTGGTAGAAATCCTCACGCGCGTTCTGCCAAAAGCAACATTTGCATGCATATCGTGTGGTTTTGCTGAAAACTGCATCCGCGTCTACCAAAAGGGGCATATGCTCGCTTAAAATGCGTTTTTGCACAAATCCATGTGCAGGTGCGAAAAAGAGCAGCATCGACATGCTTTCCACGTCGTTTCGTAGAAATCCACACGCGCGTTCTGCCAAATGCACCATTTTCATGCATATCCTGTGGTTTTGCAGAAAACTGCATCCGCGTCTACCAAAAGATGCATATGCATGCTTAAAACGCGTTTTGGCACAAATCCACGTGCGGGTTCTAAAAAGAGCAGCATTGGCATGCTTTTCACGTCGTTTGGTAGAAATCCACACGCGCGTTCTGCCAAAAAGTACCATTTGCATGCATATCGTGTGGTTTTGCAGAACACTGCATCCGCGTCTACCAAAAGTTGCATATGCATGCTTAAAACGCGTTTTGGCACAAATCCATGTGCGGGTTCTAAAAAGAGCAGCATTGGCATGCTTTTCACGTCGTTTGGTTGAAATCCACACGGGCGTTCTGCCAAAAGCACCATTTGCATGCATATCGTGTGGTTTTGCACAAAACTGCATCCGCGTCTACCAAAAGTTGCATATGCATGCTTAAAACGCGTTTTGGCACAAATCCATGTGCGGGTTCTAAAAAGAGCAGCATTGGCATGCTTTTCACGTCGTTTGGTAGAAATCCTCACGCGCGTTCTGCCAAAAGCAACATTTGCATGCATATCGTGTGGTTTTGCTGAAAACTGCATCCGCTTCACCAAAAGGGGCATATGCTCGCTTAAAACGCGTTTTTGCACAAATCCATGTGCAGGTGCGAAAAAGAGCAGCATCGACATGCTTTCCACGTCGTTTGGTAGAAATCCACACGCGCGTTCTGCCAAATGCACCATTTGCATGCATATCCTGTGGTTTTGCAGAAAACTGCATCCGCGTCTACAAAAAGTTGCATATGCATGCCTAAAACGCGTTTTGGGACAAATACATGTGCGGGTTCTAAAAAGAGCAGCATTGGCATGCTTTTCACGTCGTTTCGTTGAAATCCACACGGGCGTTCTGCCAAAAGCACCATTTGCATGCATATCGTGTGGTTTTGCAGAAAACTGCATCCGCGTCTACCAAGAGATGCATATGCATGCTTAAAACGGGTTTTGGCACAAATCCATGTGCGGGTGCTAAAAAGAGCAGCATGGGCAAGCTTTTCACGTCGTTTGGTAGAAATCCACACGCGCGTTCTACCAAAAGCACCATTTGCATGCATATCGTGTGGTTTTGCAGAAAAGTGCATCCGCGTCTACCAAAAGTTGCATATGCATGCTTTAAACGCGTTTTGGCACAAATCCATGTGCGGGTTCTAAAAAGAGCAGCATTGGCATGCTTTTCACGTCGTTTGGTAGAAATCCACACGGGCGTTCTGCCAAAAGCACCATTTGCATGCATATCGTGTGGTTTTGCAGAAAACTGCATCCGCGTCTACCAAAAGATGCATATGCATGCTTAAAACGCGTTTTGGCTCAAATCTATGTGCGGTTGCTAAAAAGAGCAGCATTGGCATGCTTTTCACGTCGTTTGGTAGACATCCACACGCGCGTTCTGCCAAAAGCACCATTTGCATGCATATCGTGTGGCTTTGCAGAAAACTGCATCCGCGTCTACCCAAAGTTGCATATGCATGCTTAAAACGCGTTTTGGCACAAATCCATGTGCGGGTTCTAAAAAGAGCAGCATTGGCATGCTCTTCACGTCGTTTGGTAGACATCCACACGGGCGTTCTGCCAAAAGCACCATTTGCATGCATATCGTGTGGTTTTGCAGAAAACTGCATCCCCGTCTACAAAAAGTTGCATATGCATGCTTAAAACGCGTTTTGGGACAAGTACATGTGCGGGTTCTAAAAAGAGCAGCATTGGCATGCTTTTCACGTCGTTTGGTAGAAATCCACACGCGCGTTCAGCAAAAAGCACCATTTGCATGCATATCGTGTGGTTTTGCAGAAAACTGCATCCGCGTCTACCAAAAGATGCATATGCATGCTTAAAACGGGTTTTGGCACAAATCCATGTGCGGGTTCTAAAAAGAGCAGCATTGGCATGCTTTTCACGTCGTTTGGTAGAAATCCTCACGCGCGTTCTGCCAAAAGCAACATTTGCATGCATATCGTGTGGTTTTGCTGAAAACTGCATCCGCTTCACCAAAAGGGGCATATGCTTGCTTAAAACGCGTTTTTGCACAAATCCATGTGCAGGTGCGAAAAAGAGCAGCATCGACATGCTTTCCACGTCGTTTGGTAGAAATCCACACGCGCGTTCTGCCAAATGCACCATTTGCATGCATATCCTGTGGTTTTGCAGAAAACTGCATCCGCGTCTACAAAAAGTTGCATATGCATGCTTAAAACGCGTTTTGGGACAAATACATGTGCGGGTTCTAAAAAGAGCAGCATTGGCATGCTCTTCACGTCGTTTGGTAGACATCCACACGGGCGTTCTGCCAAAAGCACCATTTGCATGCATATCGTGTGGTTTTGCAGAAAACTGCATCCCCGTCTACAAAAAGTTGCATATGCATGCTTAAAACGCGTTTTGGGACAAGTACATGTGCGGGTTCTAAAAAGAGCAGCATTGGCATGCTTTTCACGTCGTTTGGTAGAAATCCACACGCGCGTTCAGCAAAAAGCACCATTTGCATGCATATCGTGTGGTTTTGCACAAAACTGCATCCGCGTCTACCAAAAGTTGCATATGCATGCTTAAAACGCGTTTTGGCACAAATCCATGTGCGGGTTCTAAAAAGAGCAGCATTGGCATGCTTTTCACGTCGTTTGGTAGAAATCCTCACGCGCGTTCTGCCAAAAGCAACATTTGCATGCATATCGTGTGGTTTTGCTGAAAACTGCATCCGCTTCACCAAAAGGGGCATATGCTCGCTTAAAACGCGTTTTTGCACAAATCCATGTGCAGGTGCGAAAAAGAGCAGCATCGACATGCTTTCCACGTCGTTTGGTAGAAATCCACACGCGCGTTCTGCCAAATGCACCATTTGCATGCATATCCTGTGGTTTTGCAGAAAACTGCATCCGCGTCTACAAAAAGTTGCATATGCATGCTTAAAACGCGTTTTGGGACAAATACATGTGCGGGTTCTAAAAAGAGCAGCATTGGCATGCTTTTCACGTCGTTTCGTTGAAATCCACACGGGCGTTCTGCCAAAAGCACCATTTGCATGCATATCGTGTGGTTTTGCAGAAAACTGCATCCGCGTCTACCAAGAGATGCATATGCATGCTTAAAACGGGTTTTGGCACAAATCCATGTGCGGGTGCTAAAAAGAGCAGCATGGGCAAGCTTTTCACGTCGTTTGGTAGAAATCCACGCGCGCGTTCTGCCAAAAGCACCATTTGCATGCATATCGTGTGGTTTTGCAGAAAAGTGCATCCGCGTCTACCAAAAGTTGCATATGCATGCTTTAAACGCGTTTTGGCACAAATCCATGTGCGGGTTCTAAATAGAGCAGCATTGGCATGCTTTTCACGTCGTTTGGTAGAAATCCACACGGGCGTTCTGCCAAAAGCACCATTTGCATGCATATCGTGTGGTTTTGCAGAAAACTGCATCCGCGTCTACCAAAAGATGCATATGCATGCTTAAAACGCGTTTTGGCTCAAATCTATGTGCGGTTGCTAAAAAGAGCAGCATTGGCATGCTTTTCACGTCGTTTGGTAGAAATCCACACGCGCGTTCTGCCAAAAGCACCATTTGCATGCATATCGTGTGGCTTTGCAGAAAACTGCATCCGCGTCTACCCAAAGTTGCATATGCATGCTTAAAACGCGTTTTGGCACAAATCCATGTGCGGGTTCTAAAAAGAGCAGCATTGGCATGCTCTTCACGTCGTTTGGTAGACATCCACACTGGCGTTCTGCCAAAAGCACCATTTGCATGCATATCGTGTGGTTTTGCAGAAAACTGCATCCCCGTCTACAAAAAGTTGCATATGCATGCTTAAAACGCGTTTTGGGACAAGTACATGTGCGGGTTCTAAAAAGAGCAGCATTGGCATGCTTTTCACGTAGTTTGGTAGAAATCCACACGCGCGTTCTGCCAAAAGCACCATTTGCATGCATATCGTGTGGTTTTGCAGAAAACTGCATCCGCGTCTACCAAAAGTTGCATATGCATGCTTAAAACGCGTTTTGGGACAAATACATGTGCGGGTTCTAAAAAGAGCAGCATTGGCATGCTTTTCACGTCGTTTGGTAGAAATCCACACGCGCGTTCAGCAAAAAGCACCGTTTGCATGCAAATCGTGTGGTTTTGCAGAAAACTGAATCCGCGTCTACCAAAAGATGCATATGCATGCTTAAAACGGGTTTTGGCACAAATCCATGTGCGGGTGCTAAAAAGAGCAGCATTGGCATGCTTTTCACGTCGTTTGATAAAAATCCACACGTGCGTTCTGCCAAAAGCACCATTTGCATGCATATCGTGTGGTTTTGCAGAAAACTGCATCCGCGTCTACCAAAAGTTGCATATGCACGCTTAAAACGCGTTTTGGCACAAATCCATGTGCGGGTTATAAAAAGAGCAGCATTGGCATGCTTTTCACGTCGTTTGGTTGAAATCCACACGGGCGTTCTGCCAAAAGCACCATTTGCATGCATATCGTGTGGTTTTGCACAAAACTGCATCCGCGTCTACCAAAAGTTGCATATGCATGCTTAAAACGCGTTTTGGCACAAATCCATGTGCGTGTTCTAAAAAGAGCAGCATTGGCATGCTTTTCACGTCGTTTGGTAGAAATCCTCACGCGCGTTCTGCCAAAAGCAACATTTGCATGCGTATCGTGTGGTTTTGCTGAAAACTGCATCCGCGTCTACCAAAAGGGGCATATGCTCGCTTAAAACGCGTTTTTGCACAAATCCATGTGCAGGTGCGAAAAAGAGCAGCATCGACATGCTTTCCACGTCGTTTGGTAGAAATCCACACGCGCGTTCTGCCAAATGCACCATTTGCATGCATATCCTGTGGTTTTGCAGAAAACTGCATCCGCGTCTACCAAAAGATGCATATGCATGCTTAAAACGCGTTTTGGCACAAATCCATGTGCGGGTTCTAAAAAGAGCAGCATTGGCATGCTTTTCACGTCGTTTGGTAGAAATCCACACGCGCGTTCTGCCAAAAAGTACCATTTGCATGCATATCGTGTGGTTTTGCAGAACACTGCATCCGTGTCTACCAAAAGTTGCATATGCATGCTTAAAACGCGTTTTGGCACAAATCCATGTGCGGGTTCTAAAAAGAGCAGCATTGGCATGCTTTTCACGTCGTTTGGTAGAAATCCACACGCGCGTTCTGCCAAAAGCACCATTTGCATGCATATCGTGTGGTTTTGCAGAAAACTGCATCCGCGTCTACCAAAAGATGCATATGCATGCTTAAAACGCGTTTTGGCACAAATCCATGTGCGGGCTCTAAAAAGAGCAGCATTGGCATGCTTTTCACGTCGTTTGGTAGAAATCCAGACGCGCGTTCTGCCAAAAGCACCATTTGCATGCATATCGTGTGGTATTGCAGAAAACTGCATCCGCGTCTACCAAAAAGTGCATGTGCTTGCTTAAAACGCGTTTTGGCACAAATCACTGTGCGGTTTCTAAAAAGAGCAGCATTGGCATGCTTTTCACGACGTTTGGTAGAAATCCACGCGCGCGCTCTGCCAAAAGCACCATTTGCATGCATATCGTGTGGTTTTGCAGAAAACTGCATCCGCGTCTACGAAAAAGTGCATGTGCTTGCTTAAAACGCGTTTTGGCACAAATCCATGTGCAGGTGCGAAAAAGAGCAGCATCGGTGTGCTTTTCACGTCGTTTGGTAGAAATCCACACGCGCGTTCTGCCAAAAGCACCCTCTGCATGCATATAGTGTGGTTTTGCAGAAAACTGCATTCGCGTCTACCAAAAGATGCATATGCATGCTTAAAACGCGTTTTGGCACAAGACCATGTGCTGGTTCTAAAAAGAGCAACATTGGCATGCTTTTCACGTCGTTTGGTAGAAATCCACACGCGCGTTCTGCCAAAAGCACTATTTGCATGCATATCGTGTGGTTTTGCAGAAAACTGCATCCGCGTCTACCAAAAGTTGCATATGCATGCTCTAAACGCGTTTTGGGACAAATCCATGTGCGGGTTCTAAAAAGAGCAGCATTGGCATGCTTTTCACGTCATTTGGTAGAAATCCACACGCGCGTTCTGCCAAAAGCACCATTTGCATGCATATCGTGTGGTTTTGCAGAAAACTGCATCCGCGTCTACCAAAAGATGCATATGCATGCTTAAAACGGGTTTTGGCACAAATCCATGTGCGGGTGCTAAAAAGAGCAGCATGGGCATGCTTTTCACGTCGTTTGGTAGAAATCCACACGCGCGTTCTGCCAAAAGCACCATTTGCATGCATATCGTGTGGTTTTGCAGAAAAGTGCATCCGCGTCTACCAAAAGTTGCATATGCATGCTTTAAACGCGTTTTGGCACAAATCCATGTGCGGGTTCTAAAAAGAGCAGCATTGGCATGCTTTTCACGTCGTTTGGTAGAAATCCACACGGGCGTTCTGCCAAAAGCCCCTTTTGCATGCATATCGTGTGGTTTTGCAGAAAACTGCATCCGCGTCTACCAAAAGATGCATATGCATGCTTAAAACGCGTTTTGGCTCAAATCTATGTGCGGTTGCTAAAAAGAGCAGCATTGGCATGCTTTTCACGTCGTTAGGTAGAAATCCACACGCGCGTTCTGCCAAAAGCACCATTTGCATGCATATCGTGTGGCTTTGCAGAAAACTGCATCCGCGTCTACCAAAAGTTGCATATGCATGCTTAAAACGCGTTTTGCCCAAATCCATGTGCGGGTTCTAAAAAGAGCAGCATTGGCATGCTTTTCACGTCGTTTGGTAGAAATCCACACGCGCGTTCTGCCAAAAGCACCATTTGCATGCATATCGTGTGGCTTTGCAGAAAACTGCATCCGCGTCTACCAAAAGTTGCATATGCATGCTTAAAACGCGTTTTGCCCAAATCCATGTGCGGGTTCTAAAAAGAGCAGCATTGGCATGCTTTTCACGTCATTTGGTAGAAATCCACACGCGCGTTCTGCCAAAAGCACCATTTGCATGCATATCGTGTGGTTTTGCAGAAAACTGCATCCGCGTCTACCAAAAGATGCATATGCATGCTTAAAACGGGTTTTGGCACAAATCCATGTGCGGGTGCTAAAAAGAGCAGCATGGGCATGCTTTTCACGTCGTTTGGTAGAAATCCACACGCGCGTTCTGCCAAAAGCACCATTTGCATGCATATCGTGTGGTTTTGCAGAAAAGTGCATCCGCGTCTACCAAAAGTTGCATATGCATGCTTTAAACGCGTTTTGGCACAAATCCATGTGCGGGTTCTAAAAAGAGCAGCATTGGCATGCTTTTCACGTCGTTTGGTAGAAATCCACACGGGCGTTCTGCCAAAAGCCCCATTTGCATGCATATCGTGTGGTTTTGCAGAAAACTGCATCCGCGTCTACCAAAAGATGCATATGCATGCTTAAAACGCGTTTTGGCTCAAATCTATGTGCGGTTGCTAAAAAGAGCAGCATTGGCATGCTTTTCACGTCGTTTGGTAGAAATCCACACGCGCGTTCTGCCAAAAGCACCATTTGCATGCATATCGTGTGGCTTTGCAGAAAACTGCATCCGCGTCTACCAAAAGTTGCATATGCATGCTTAAAACGCGTTTTGGCACAAATCCATGTGCGGGCTCTAAAAAGAGCAGCATTGGCATGCTTTTCACGTCGTTTGGTAGAAATCCAGACGCGCGTTCTGCCAAAAGCACCATTTGCATGCATATCGTGTGGTATTGCAGAAAACTGCATCCGCGTCTACCAAAAAGTGCATGTGCTTGCTTAAAACGCGTTTTGGCACAAATCACTGTGCGGTTTCTAAAAAGAGCAGCATTGGCATGCTTTTCACGACGTTTGGTAGAAATCCACGCGCGCGCTCTGCCAAAAGCACCATTTGCATGCATATCGTGTGGTTTTGCAGAAAACTGCATCCGCGTCTACGAAAAAGTGCATGTGCTTGCTTAAAACGCGTTTTGGCACAAATCCATGTGCAGGTGCGAAAAAGAGCAGCATCGGTGTGCTTTTCACGTCGTTTGGTAGAAATCCACACGCGCGTTCTGCCAAAAGCACCCTCTGCATGCATATCGTGTGGTTTTGCAGAAAACTGCATTCGCGTCTACCAAAAGATGCATATGCATGCTTAAAACGCGTTTTGGCACAAGACCATGTGCTGGTTCTAAAAAGAGCAACATTGGCATGCTTTTCACGTCGTTTGGTAGAAATCCACACGCGCGTTCTGCCAAAAGCACTATTTGCATGCATATCGTGTGGTTTTGCAGAAAACTGCATCCGCGTCTACCAAAAGTTGCATATGCATGCTTTAAACGCGTTTTGGGACAAATCCATGTGCGGGTTCTAAAAAGAGCAGCATTGGCATGCTTTTCACGTCATTTGGTAGAAATCCACACGCGCGTTCTGCCAAAAGCACCATTTGCATGCATATCGTGTGGTTTTGCAGAAAACTGCATCGGCGTCTACCAAAAGATGCATATGCATGCATAAAACGGGTTTTGGCACAAATCCATGTGCGGGTGCTAAAAAGAGCAGCATGGGCATGCTTTTCACGTCGTTTGGTAGAAATCCACACGCGCGTTCTGCCAAAAGCACCATTTGCATGCATATCGTGTGGTTTTGCAGAAAAGTGCATCCGCGTCTACGAAAAGTTGCATATGCATGCTTTAAACGCGTTTTGGCACAAATCCATGTGCGGGTTCTAAAAAGAGCAGCATTGGCATGCTTTTCACGTCGTTTGGTAGAAATCCACACGGGGCGTTCTGCCAAAAGCCCCATTTGCATGCATATCGTGTGGTTTTGCAGAAAACTGCATCCGCGTCTACCAAAAGATGCATATGCATGCTTAAAACGCGTTTTGGCTCAAATCTATGTGCGGTTGCTAAAAAGAGCAGCATTGGCATGCTTTTCACGTCGTTTGTAGAAATCCACACGCGCGTTCTGCCAAAAGCACCATTTGCATGCATATCGTGTGGCTTTGCAGAAAACTGCATCCGCGTCTACCAAAAGTTGCATATGCATGCTTAAAACGCGTTTTGCCCAAATCCATGTGCGGGTTCTAAAAAGAGCAGCATTGGCATGCTTTTCACGTCGTTTGGTAGACATCCACACGGGGCGTTCTGCCAAAAGCACCATTTGCATGCATATCGTGTGGTTTTGCAGAAAACATCCGCGTCTACAAAAAGTTGCATATGCATGATTAAAACGCGTTTTGGGACAATTACATGTGCGGGTTCTAAAAAGAGCAGCATTGGCATGCTTTTCACGTCGTTTGGTAGAAATCCACACGCGCGTTCAGCAAAAAGCACCATTGCATGCATATCGTGTGGTTTTGCAGAAAACTGCATCCGCGTCTACCAAAAGATGCATATGCATGCTTAAAACGGGTTTTGGCACAAATCCATGTGCGGGTTCTAAAAATAGCAGCATTGGCATGCTTTTCACGTAGTTTGGTAGAAATCCACACGCGCGTTCTGCAAAAGCACCATTTGCATGCATATCGTGTGTTTTGCAGAAAACTGCATCCGCGTCTACCAAAAGTTGCATATGCATGCTTAAAACGCGTTTTGGGACAAATACATGTGCGGGTGCTAAAAACAGCAGCATCGGCATGCTTTTTCACGTCGTTTGATAAAAATCCACACGTGCGTTCTGCCAAAAGCACCATTTGCATGCATATCGTGTGGTTTTGCAGAAAACTGCATCCGCGTCTACCAAAAGTTGCATATGCACGCTTAAAACGCGTTTTGGCACAAATCCATGTGCGGGTTCTAAAAGATCAGCATTGGCATGCTTTTCACGTCGTTTGGTTGAAATCCACACGGGCGTTCTGCAAAAGCACCATTTGCATGCATATCGTGTGGTTTTGCAGAAAACTGCATCCGCGTCTACCAAAAGATGCATATGCATGCTTTAAAACGGGTTTTGGCACAAATCCATGTGCAGGTGCGAAAAAGAGCAGCATCGGTGTGCTTTTCACGTCGTTTGTAAAGAAATCCACACGCGCGTTCTGCCAAAAGCACCCTCTGCATGCATATCGTGTGGTTTTGCAGAAAACTGCATTCGCGTCTACCAAAAGATGCATATGCATGCTTAAAACGCGTTTTGGCACAAGACCATGTGCGGGTTCTAAAAGAGCAGCATTGGCATGCTTTTCACGTCGTTTGGTAGAAATCCACACGCGCGTTCTGCCAAAAGCACTATTTGCATGCATATCGTGTGGTTTTGCAGAAAAACTGCATCCGCGTCTACCAAAAGTTGCATATGCATGCTCTAACGCGTTTTGGGAAAAATCCATGTACGGGTTCTAAAAGAGCAGCATTGGCATGCTTTTCACGTCGTTTGGTAGAAATCCACACGCGCGTTCTGCCAAAAGCACCATTTGCATGCATATCGTGTGGTTTTGCAGAAAACTGCATCCGCGTCTACCAAAAGATGCATATGCATGCTTAAAACGGGTTTTGGCACAAATCCATGTGCGGTTGCTAAAAAGAGCAGCATTGCATGCTTTTCACGTCGTTTGATAAAAATCCACACGTGCGTTCTGCCAAAAGCACCATTTGCATGCATATCGTGTGGTTTTGCAGAAAACTGCATCCGCGTCTACCAAAAGTTGCATATGCACGCTTAAAACGCGTTTTGGCACAAATCCATGTGCGGGTTCTAAAAAGATCAGCATTGGCATGCTTTTCACGACGTTTGGTAGAAATCCACGCGCGCGTTCTGCCAAAAGCACCATTTGCATGCATATCGTGTGGTTCTGCAGAAAACTGCATCCGCGTCTACGAAAAAGTGCATGTGCTTGCTTAAAACGCGTTTTGGCACAAATCCATGTCCAGGTGCGAAAAAGAGCAGCATCGGTGTGCTTTTCACGTCGTTTGGTAGAAATCCACACGCGCGTTCTGCCAAAAGCACCCTCTGCATGCATATCGTGTGGTTTTGCAGAAAACTGCATTCGCGTCTACCAAAAGATGCATATGCATGCTTAAAACGCGTTTTGGCACAAGACCATGTGCGGGTTCTAAAAGAGCAGCATTGGCATGCTTTTCACGTCGTTTGGTAGAAATCCACACGCGCGTTCTGCCAAAAGCACTATTTGCATGCATATCGTGTGGTTTTGCAGAAAACTGCATCCGCGTCTACCAAAAGTTGCATATGCATGCTCTAAACGCGTTTTGGGAAAAATCCATGTACGGGTTCTAAAAAGAGCAGCATTGGCATGCTTTTCACGTCGTTTGTAGAAATCCACACGCGCGTTCTGCCAAAAGCACCATTTGCATGCATATCGTGTGGTTTTGCAGAAAACTGCATCCGCGTCTACCAAAAGATGCATATGCATGCTTAAAACGGGTTTGGCACAAATCCATGTGCGGTTGCTAAAAAGAGCAGCATTGGCATGCTTTTCACGTCGTTTTGGTAGAAATCCACACGCGCGTTCTGCCAAAAAGCACCATTTGCATGCATATCGTGTGGCTTTGCAGAAAACTGCATCCGCGTCTACCAAAAGTTGCATATGCATGCTTAAAACGCGTTTTGGCCCAAATCCATGTGCGGGTTCTAAAAAGAGCAGCATTGGCATGCTTTTCACGTCGTTTGGTAGACATCCACACGGGCGTTCTGCCAAAAGCACCATTTGCATGCATATCGTGTGGTTTTGCAGAAAACTGCATCCGCGTCTACAAAAAGTTGCATATGCATGCTTAAAACGCGTTTTGGGACAAATACATGTGCGGGTCTAAAAAGAGCAGCATCGGCATGCTTTTCACGTCGTTTGGTAGAAATCACACGCGCGTTCAGCAAAAAGCACCATTTGCATGCATATCGTGTGGTTTTGCAGAAAACTGCATCCGCGTCTACCAAAAGATGCATATGCATGCTTAAACGCGTTTTGGGACAAATACATGTGCGGGTGCTAAAACAGCAGCATCGGCATGCTTTTCACGTCGTTTGATAAAAATCCACACGTGCGTTCTGCCAAAAGCACCATTTGCATGCATATCGTGTGGTTTTGCAGAAAACTGCATCCGCGTCTACCAAAAGTTGCATATGCACGCTTAAAACGCGTTTTGGCACAAATCCATGTGCGGGTTCTAAAAGATCAGCATTGGCATGCTTTTCACGACGTTTGGTAGAAATCCACGCGCGCGTTCTGCCAAAAGCACCATTTGCATGCATATCGTGTGGTTCTGCAGAAAACTGCATCGCGTCTACGAAAAAGTGCATGTGCTTGCTTAAAACGCGTTTTGGCACAAATCCATGTCCAGGTGCGAAAAAGAGCAGCATCGGTGTGCTTTTCACGTCGTTTGGTAGAAATCCACACGCGCGTTCTGCAAAAGCACCCTCTGCATGCATATCGTGTGGTTTTTGCAGAAACTGCATTCGCGTCTACCAAAAGATGCATATGCATGCTTAAAACGCGTTTTGGCACAAGACCATGTGCGGGTTCTAAAAAGAGCAACATTGGCATGCTTTTCACGTCGTTTGGTAGAAATCCACACGCGCGTTCTGCCAAAAGCACCATTTGCATGCATATCGTGTGCTTTTGCAGAAAAGTGCATCCGCGTCTACCAAAAGTTGCATATGCATGCTTTAAACGCGTTTTGGCACAAATCCATGTGCGGGTTCTAAAAAGAGCAGCATTGGCATGCTTTTCACGTCGTTTGGTAGAAATCCACACGGGCGTTCTGCCAAAAGCCCCATTTGCATGCATATCGTGTGGTTTGCAGAAAACTGCATCCGCGTCTACAAAAAGTTGCATATGCATGCTTAAAACGCGTTTTGGGACAAATACATGTGCGGGTTCTAAAAAGAGCACATCGGCATGCTTTCACGTCGTTTGGTAGAAATCCACACGCGCGTTCAGCAAAAAGCACCATTTGCATGCATATCGTGTGGTTTTGCAGAAAACTGCATCCGCGTCTACCAAAAGATGCATATGCATGCTTAAAACGAGTTTTGCCGAAATCCATGTGCGGGTTCTAAAAAGAGCAGCATTGGCATGCTTTTCACGTCGTTTGGTAGACATCCACACGGGCGTTCTGCCAAAAGCACCATTTGCATGCATATCGTGTGGTTTTGCAGAAAACTGCATCCGCGTCTACAAAAAGTTGCATATGCATGCTTAAACGCGTTTTGGGACAAATACATGTGCGGGTTCTAAAAAGAGCAGCATTGGCATGCTTTTCACGTCGTTTGGTAGAAATCCACACGCGCGTTCAGCAAAAAGCACCATTTGCATGCATATCGTGTGGTTTTGCAGAAAACTGCATCCGCGTCTACCAAAAGATGCATATGCATGCTTAAAACGGGTTTTGGCACAAATCCATGTGCGGGTTCTAAAAATAGCAGCATTGGCATGCTTTTCACGTAGTTTGGTAGAAATCCACACGCGCGTTCTGCCAAAAGCACCATTTGCATGCATATCGTGTGGTTTTGCAGAAAACTGCATCTGCGTCTACCAAAAGTTGCATATGCATGCTTAAAACGCGTTTTGGGACAAATACATGTGCGGGTGCTAAAAAGAGCAGCATTGCATGCTTTTCACGTCGTTTGGTAGAAATCCACACGCGCGTTCTGCCAAAAGCACTATTTGCATGCATATCGTGTGGTTTTTGCAGAAAACTGCATCCGCGTCTACCAAAAGTTGCATATGCATGCTCTAAACGCGTTTTGGGAAAAATCCATGTGCGGGTTCTAAAAAGAGCAGCATTGGCATGCTTTTCACGTCGTTTGGTAGAAATCCACACGCGCGTTCTGCCAAAAGCACCATTTGCATGCATATCGTGTGGTTTTGCAGAAAACTGCATCCGCGTCTACCAAAAGATGCATATGCATGCTTAAAACGGGTTTTTGGCACAAATCCATGTGCGGGTGCTAAAAAGAGCAGCATGGGCATGCTTTTCACGTCGTTTGGTAGAAATCCACACGCGCGTTCTGCCAAAAGCACCATTTGCATGCATATCGTGTGGTTTTGCAGAAAAGTGCATCCGCGTCTACCAAAGTTGCATATGCATGCTTTAAACGCGTTTGGCACAAATCCATGTGCGGGTTCTAAAAAGAGCAGCATTGGCATGCTTTTCACGTCGTTTGGTAGAAATCCACACGGGCGTTCTGCCAAAAGCACCATTTGCATGCATATCGTGTGGTTTGCAGAAAACTGCATCCGCGTCTACCAAAAGATGCATATGCATGCTTAAAACGCGTTTTGGCTCAAATCTATGTGCGCTTGCTAAAAAGAGCAGCATTGGCATGCTTTTCACGTCGTTGGTAGAAATCCACACGCGCGTTCTGCCAAAAGCACCATTTGCATGCATATCGTGTGGCTTTGCAGAAAACTGCATCCGCGTCTACCAAAAGTTGCATATGCATGCTTAAAACGCGTTTTGCCCAAATCCATGTGCGGGTTCTAAAAAGAGCAGCATTGGCATGCTTTTCACGTCGTTTGGTAGACATCCACACGGGCGTTCTGCCAAAGCACCATTTGCATGCATATCGTGTGGTTTTGCAGAAAACTGCATCCGCGTCTACAAAAAGTTGCATATGCATGCTTAAAACGCGTTTTGGGACAAATACATGTGCGGGTTCTAAAAAGAGCAGCATCGGCATGCTTTTCACGTCGTTTGGTAGAAATCCACACGCGCGTTCAGCAAAAAGCACCATTTGCATGCATATCGTGTGGTTTTGCAGAAAACTGCATCCGCGTCTACCAAAAGATGCATATGCATGCTTAAAACGGGTTTTGGCACAAATCCATGTGCGGGTTCTAAAAAGAGCAGCATTGGCATGCGTTTCACGTAGTTTGGTAGAAATCCACACGCGCGTTCTGCCAAAAGCACCATTTGCATGCAGATCGTGTGGTTTTGCAGAAAACTGCATCCGCGTCTACCAAAAGTTGCATATGCATGCTTAAAACGCGTTTTGGGACAAATACATGTGCGGGTGCTAAAAAGAGCAGCATCGGCATGCTTTTCACGTCGTTTGATAAAAATCCACACGTGCGTTCTGCCAAAAGCACCATTTGCATGCATATCGTGTGGTTTTGCAGAAAACTGCATCCGCGTCTACCAAAAGTTGCCTATGCACGCTTAAAACGCGTGTTTGGCACAAATCCATGTGCGGGTTCTAAAAAGATCAGCATTGGCATGCTTTTCACGTCGTTTGGTTGAAATCCACACGGGCGTTCTGCCAAAAGCACCATTTGCATGCATATCGTGTGGTTTTGCACAAAACTGCATCCGCGTCTACCAAAAGTTGCATATGCATGCTTAAAACGCGTTTTGGCACAAATCCATGTGCGGGTTGTAAAAGAGCAGCATTGGCATGCTTTTCACGTCGTTTGGTAGAAATCCTCACGCGCGTTTCTGCCAAAAGCAACATTTGCATGCATATCGTGTGGTTTTGCTGAAAACTGCATCCGCGTCTACCAAAAGGGGCATATGCTCGCTTAAAACGCGTTTTTGCACAAATCCATGTGCAGGTGCGAAAAAGAGCAGCATCGACATGCTTTCCACGTCGTTTGGTAGAAATCCACACGCGCGTTCTGCCAAATGCACCATTTGCATGCATATCCTGTGGTTTTGCAGAAAACTGCATCCGCGTCTACCAAAAGTTGCCTATGCACGCTTAAAACGCGTTTTGGCACAAATCCATGTGCGGGTTCTAAAAAGATCAGCATTGGCATGCTTTTCACGTCGTTTGGTTGAAATCCACACGGGCGTTCTGCCAAAAGCACCATTTGCATGCATATCGTGTGGTTTTGCACAAAACTGCATCCGCGTCTACCAAAAGATGCATATGCATGCTTAAAAACGCGTTTTGGCACAAATCCATGTGCGGGTTCTAAAAAGAGCAGCATCGGCATGCTTTTCACGTCGTTTGGTAGAAATCCAGACGCGCGTTCTGCCAAAAGCACCATTTGCATGCATATCGTGTGGTATTGCAGAAAACTGCATCCGCGTCTACCAAAAAGTGCTGTGCTTGCTTAAAACGCGTTTTGGCACAAATCACTGTGCGGTTTCTAAAAAGAGCAGCATTGGCATGCTTTTCACGACGTTTGTAGAAATCCACGCGCGCGTTCTGCCAAAAGCACCATTTGCATGCATATCGTGTGGTTCTGCAGAAAAACTGCATCCGCGTCTACCAAAAGATGCATATGCATGCTTAAAAACGCGTTTTGGCTCAAATCTATGTGCGGTTGCTAAAAAGAGCAGCATTGGCATGCTTTTCACGTCGTTTGGTAGAAATCCACACGCGCGTTCTGCCAAAAGCACCATTTGCATGCATATCGTGTGGCTTTGCAGAAAACTGCATCCGCGTCTACCAAAGTTGCATATGCATGCTTAAAACGCGTTTTGCCGAAATCCATGTGCGGGTTCTAAAAAGAGCAGCATTGGCATGCTTTTCACGTCGTTTGGTAGACATCCACACGGGCGTTCTGCCAAAAGCACCATTTGCATGCATATCGTGTGGTTTGCAGAAAACTGCATCCGCGTCTACAAAAAGTTGCATATGCGTGCTTAAAACGCGTTTTGGGACAAATACATGTGCGGGTTCTAAAAAAAGCAGCATTGGCATGCTTTTCACGTCGTTTGGTAGAAATCCACACGCGCGTTCAGCAAAAAGCACCATTTGCATGCATATCGTGTGGTTTTGCAGAAAACTGCATCCGCGTCTACCAAAAGATGCATATGCATGCTTAAAACGGGTTTTGGCACAAATCCATGTGCGGGTTCTAAAATAGCAGCATTGGCATGCTTTTCACGTAGTTTGGTAGAAATCCACACGCGCGTTCTGCCAAAAGCACCATTTGCATGCATATCGTGTGGTTTTTGCAGAAAACTGCATCCGCGTCTACCAAAAGTTGCATATGCATGCTTAAAACGCGTTTTGGGAGAAATACATGTGCGGGTGCTAAAAAGAGCAGCATTGGCATGCTTTTCACGTCGTTTGGTAGAAATCCACACGCGCGTTCTGCCAAAAGCACCATTTGCATGCATATCGTGTGCTTTGCAGAAACTGCATCCGCGTCTACAAAAGTTGCATATGCATGCTTAAAACGCGTTTTGCCGAAATCCATGTGCGGGTTCTAAAAAGAGCAGCATTGGCATGCTTTTCACGTCGTTTGGTAGACATCCACACGGGCGTTCTGCCAAAAGCACCATTTGCATGCATATCGTGTGGTTTTGCAGAAAACTGCATCCGCGTCTACAAAAAGTTGCATATGCGTGCTTAAAACGCGTTTTGGGACAAATACATGTGCGGGTTCTAAAAAGAGCAGCATTGGCATGCTTTTCACGTCGTTTGGTAGAAATCCACACGCGCGTTCAGCAAAAAGCACCATTTGCATGCATATCGTGTGGTTTTGCAGAAAACTGCATCCGCGTCTACCAAAAGATGCATATGCATGCTTAAAACGGGTTTTGGCACAAATCCATGTGCGGGTTCTAAAAATAGCAGCATTGGCATGCTTTTCACGTAGTTTGGTAGAAATCCACACGCGCGTTCTGCCAAAAGCACCATTTGCATGCATATCGTGTGGTTTTGCAGAAAACTTCATCCGCGTCTACCAAAAGTTGCATATGCATGCTTAAAACGCGTTTTGGGACAAATACATGTGCGGGTGCTAAAAAGAGCAGCATTGGCATGCTTTTCACGTCGTTTGGTAGAAATCCACACGCGCGTTCTGCCAAAAGCACTATTTGCATGCATATCGTGTGGTTTTGCAGAAAACTGCATCCGCGTCTACCAAAAGTTGCATATGCATGCTCTAAACGCGTTTTGGGAAAAATCCATGTGCGGGTTCTAAAAAGAGCAGCATTGGCATGCTTTTCACGTCGTTTGGTAGAAATCCACACGCGCGTTCTGCCAAAAGCACCATTTGCATGCATATCGTGTGGTTTTGCAGAAAACTGCATCCGCGTCTACCAAAAGATGCATATGCATGCTTAAAACGGGTTTTGGCACAAATCCATGTGCGGGTGCTAAAAAGAGCAGCATGGGCATGCTTTTCACGTCGTTTGGTAGAAATCCACACGCGCGTTCTGCCAAAAGCACCATTTGCATGCATATCGTGTGGTTTTGCAGAAAAGTGCATCCGCGTCTACCAAAAGTTGCATATGCATGCTTTAAACGCGTTTTGGCACAAATCCATGTGCGGGTTCTAAAAAGAGCAGCATTGGCATGCTTTTCACGTCGTTTGGTAGAAATCCACACGGGCGTTCTGCCAAAAGCACCATTTGCATGCATATCGTGTGGTTTTGCAGAAAACTGCATCCGCGTCTACCAAAAGATGCATATGCATGCTTAAAACGCGTTTTGGCTCAAATCTATGTGCGGTTGCTAAAAAGAGCAGCATTGGCATGCTTTTCACGTCGTTTGGTAGAAATCCACACGCGCGTTCTGCCAAAAGCACCATTTGCATGCATATCGTGTGGCTTTGCAGAAAACTGCATCCGCGTCTACCAAAAGTTGCATATGCATGCTTAAAACGCGTTTTGGCCCAAATCCATGTGCGGGTTCTAAAAAGAGCAGCATTGGCATGCTTTTCACGTCGTTTGGTAGACATCCACACGGGCGTTCTGCCAAAAGCACCATTTGCATGCATATCGTGTGGTTTTGCAGAAAACTGCATCCGCGTCTACAAAAAGTTGCATATGCATGCTTAAAACGCGTTTTGGGACAAATACATGTGCGGGTTCTAAAAAGAGCAGCATCGGCATGCTTTTCACGTCGTTTGGTAGAAATCCACACGCGCGTTCAGCAAAAAGCACCATTTGCATGCATATCGTGTGGTTTTGCAGAAAACTGCATCCGCGTCTACCAAAAGATGCATATGCATGCTTAAAACGGGTTTTGGCACAAATCCATGTGCGGGTTCTAAAAAGAGCAGCATTGGCATGCTTTTCACGTAGTTTGGTAGAAATCCACACGCGCGTTCTGCCAAAAGCACCATTTGCATGCATATCGTGTGGTTTTGCAGAAAACTGCATCCGCGTCTACCAAAAGTTGCATATGCATGCTTAAAACGCGTTTTGGGACAAATACATGTGCGGGTGCTAAAAAGAGCAGCATCGGCATGCTTTTCACGTCGTTTGATAAAAATCCACACGTGCGTTCTGCCAAAAGCACCATTTGCATGCATATCGTGTGGTTTTGCAGAAAACTGCATCCGCGTCTACCAAAAGTTGCCTATGCACGCTTAAAACGCGTTTTGGCACAAATCCATGTGCGGGTTCTAAAAAGATCAGCATTGGCATGCTTTTCACGTCGTTTGGTTGAAATCCACACGGGCGTTCTGCCAAAAGCACCATTTGCATGCATATCGTGTGGTTTTGCTGAAAACTGCATCCGCGTCTACCAAAAGGGGCATATGCTCGCTTAAAACGCGTTTTTGCACAAATCCATGTGCAGGTGCGAAAAAGAGCAGCATCGACATGCTTTCCACGTCGTTTGGTAGAAATCCACACGCGCGTTCTGCCAAATGCACCATTTGCATGCATATCGTGTGGTTTTGCAGAAAACTGCATCCGCGTCTACCAAAAGATGCATATGCATGCTTAAAACGGGTTTTGGCACAAATCCATGTGCGGGTGCTAAAAAGAGCAGCATGGGCAAGCTTTTCACGTCGTTTGGTAGAAATCCACACGCGCGTTCTGCCAAAAGCACCATTTGCATGCATATCGTGTAGTTTTGCAGAAAAGTGCATCCGCGTCTACCAAAAGTTGCATATGCATGCTTTAAACGCGTTTTGGCACAAATCCATGTGCGGGTTCTAAAAAGAGCAGCATTGACATGCTTTTCACGTCGTTTGGTAGAAATCCACACGCGCGTTCTGCCAAAAGCACCATTTGCATGCATATCGTGTCGTTTTGCAGAAAACTGCATCCGCGTCTACCAAAAGTTGCATATGCATGCTTAAAACGCGTTTTGGGACAAATACATGTGCGGGTTCTAAAAAGAGCAGCATTGGCATGCTTTTCACGTCGTTTGGTAGAAATCCACACGCGCGTTCAGCAAAAAGCACCATTTGCATGCATATCGTGTGGTTTTGCAGAAAACTGCATCCGCGTCTACCAAAAGATGCATATGCATGCTTAAAACGGGTTTTGGCACAAATCCATGTGCGGGTGCTAAAAAGAGCAGCATCGGCATGCTTTTCACGTCGTTTGATAAAAATCCACACGTGCGTTCTGCCAAAAGCACCATTTGCATGCATATCGTGTGGTTTTGCAGAAAACTGCATCCGCGTCTACCAAAAGTTGCATATGCACGCTTAAAACGCGTTTTGGCACAAATCCATGTGCGGGTTCTAAAAAGAGCAGCATTGGCATGCTTTTCACGTCGTTTGGTTGAAATCCACACGGGCGTTCTGCCAAAAGCACCATTTGCATGCATATCGTGTGGTTTTGCACAAAACTGCATCCGCGTCTACCAAAAGTTGCATATGCATGCTTAAAACGCGTTTTGGCACAAATCCATGTGCGGGTTCTAAAAAGAGCAGCATTGGCATGCTATTCACGTCGTTTGGTAGAAATCCTCACGCGCGTTCTGCCAAAAGCAACATTTGCATGCATATCGTGTGGTTTTGCTGAAAACTGCATCCGCGTCTACCAAAAGGGGCATATGCTCGCTTAAAACGCGTTTTTGCACAAATCCATGTGCAGGTGCGAAAAAGAGCAGCATCGACATGCTTTCCACGTCGTTTGGTAGAAATCCACACGCGCGTTCTGCCAAATGCACCATTTGCATGCATATCCTGTGGTTTTGCAGAAAACTGCATCCGCGTCTACCAAAAGATGCATATGCATGCTTAAAACGCGTTTTGGCACAAATCCATGTGCGGGTTCTAAAAAGAGCAGCATTGGCATGCTTTTCACGTCGTTTGGTAGAAATCCACACGCGCGTTCTGCCAAAAAGTACCATTTGCATGCATATCGTGTGGTTTTGCAGAACACTGCATCCGCGTCTACCAAAAGTTGCATATGCATGCTTAAAACGCTTTTTGGCACAAATCCATGTGCGGGTTCTAAAAAGAGCAGCATTGGCATGCTTTTCACGTCGTTTGGTAGAAATCCACACGCGCGTTCTGCCAAAAGCACCATTTGCATGCATATCGTGTGGTTTTGCAGAAAACTGCATCCGCGTCTACCATAAGATGCATATGCATGCTTAAAACGCGTTTTGGCACAAATCCATGTGCGGGCTCTAAAAAGAGCAGCATTGGCATGCTTTTCACGTCGTTTGGTAGAAATCCAGACGCGCGTTCTGCCAAAAGCACCATTTGCATGCATATCGTGTGGTATTGCAGAAAACTGCATCCGCGTCTACCAAAAAGTGCATGTGCTTGCTTAAAACGCGTTTTGGCACAAATCACTGTGCGGTTTCTAAAAAGAGCAGCATTGGCATGCTTTTCACGACGTTTGGTAGAAATCCACGCGCGCGTTCTGCCAAAAGCACCATTTGCATGCATATCGTGTGGTTTTGCAGAAAACTGCATCCGCGTCTACGAAAAAGTGCATGTGCTTGCTTAAAACGCGTTTTGGCACAAATCCATGTGCAGGTGCGAAAAAGAGCAGCATCGGTGTGCTTTTCACGTCGTTTGGTAGAAATGCACACGCGCGTTCTGCCAAAAGTACCCTCTGCATGCATATCGTGTGGTTTTGCAGAAAACTGCATTCGCGTCTACCAAAAGATGCATATGCATGCTTAAAACGCGTTTTGGCACAAGACCATGTGCGGGTTCTAAAAAGAGCAGCATTGGCATGCTTTTCACGTCGTTTGGTGGAAATCCACACGCGCGTTCTGCCAAAAGCACCATTTGCATGCATATAGTGTGGTTTTGCAGAAAACTGCATCCGCGTCTACCAAAAGATGCATATGCATGCTTAAAACGGGTTTTGGCACAAATCCATGTGCGGGTGCTATAAAGAGCAGCATGGGCATGCTTTTCACGTCGTTTGGTAGAAATCCACACGCGCGTTCTGCCAAAAGCACCATTTGCATGCATATCGTGTGGTTTTGCAGAAAAGTGCATCCGCGTCTACCAAAAGTTGCATATGCATGCTTTAAACGCGTTTTGGCACAAATCCATGTGCGGGTTCTAAAAAGAGCAGCATTGGCATGCTTTTCACGTCGTTTGGTAGAAATCCACACGGGCGTTCTGCCAAAAGCACCATTTGCATGCATATCGTGTGGTTTTGCAGAAAACTGCATCCGCGTCTACCAAAAGATGCATATGCATGCTTAAAACGCGTTTTGGCTCAAATCTATGTGCGGTTGCTAAAAAGAGCAGCATTGGCATGCTTTTCACGTCGTTTGGTAGAAATCCACACGCGCGTTCTGCCAAAAGCACCATTTGCATGCATATCGTGTGGCTTTGCAGAAAACTGCATCCGCGTCTACCAAAAGTTGCATATGCATGCTTAAAACGCGTTTTGGCCCAAATCCATTTGCGGGTTCTAAAAAGATCAGCATTGGCATGCTTTTCACGTCGTTTGGTTGAAATCCACACGGGCGTTCTGCCAAAAGCACCATTTGCATGCATATCGTGTGGTTTTGCAGAAAACTGCATCCGCGTCTACAAAAAGTTGCATATGCATGCTTAAAATGTGTTTTGGGACAAATACATGTGCGGGTTCTAAAAAGAGCAGCATTGGCATGCTTTTCACGTCGTTTGGTAGAAATCCACACGCGCGTTCAGCAAAAAGCAACATTTGCATGCATATCGTGTGGTTTTGCTGAAAACTGCATCCGCGTCTACCAAAAGGGGCATAAGCTCGCTTAAAACGCGTTTTTGCACAAATCCATGTGCAGGTGCGAAAAAGAGCAGCATCGACATGCTTTCCACGTCGTTTGGTAGAAATCCACACGCGCGTTCTGCCAAATGCACCATTTGCATGCATATCGTGTGGTTTTGCAGAAAACTGCATCCGCGTCTACCAAAAGATGCATATGCATGCTTAAAACGGGTTTTGGCACAAATCCATGTGCGGGTTCTAAAAAGAGCAGCATTGGCATGCTTTTCACGTAGTTTGGTAGAAATCCACACGCGCGTTCTGCCAAAAGCACCATTTGCATGCATATCGTGTGGTTTTGCAGAAAACTGCATCCGCGTCTACCAAAAGTTGCATATGCATGCTTAAAACGCGTTTTGGGACAAATACATGTGCGGGTGCTAAAAAGAGCAGCATCGGCATGCTTTTCACGTCGTTTGATAAAAATCCACACGTGCGTTCTGCCAAAAGCACCATTTGCATGCATATCGTGTGGTTTTGCAGAAAACTGCATCCGCGTCTACCAAAAGTTGCCTATGCACGCTTAAAACGCGTTTTGGCACAAATCCATGTGCGGGTTCTAAAAAGATCAGCATTGGCATGCTTTTCACGTCGTTTGGTTGAAATCCACACGGGCGTTCTGCCAAAAGCACCATTTGCATGCATATCGTGTGGTTTTGCACAAAACTGCATCCGCGTCTACCAAAAGTTGCATATGCATGCTTAAAACGCGTTTTGGCACAAATCCATGTGCGGGTTCTAAAAAGAGCAGCATTGGCATGCTTTTCACGTCGTTTGGTAGAAATCCTCACGCGCGTTCTGCCAAAAGCAACATTTGCATGCATATCGTGTGGTTTTGCTGAAAACTGCATCCGCGTCTACCAAAAGGGGCATATGCTCGCTTAAAACGCGTTTTTGCACAAATCCATGTGCAGGTGCGAAAAAGAGCAGCATCGACATGCTTTCCACGTCGTTTGGTAGAAATCCACACGCGCGTTCTGCCAAATGCACCATTTGCATGCATATCGTGTGGTTTTGCAGAAAACTGCATCCGCGTCTACCAAAAGATGCATATGCATGCTTAAAACGGGTTTTGGCACAAATCCATGTGCGGGTGCTAAAAAGAGCAGCATGGGCAAGCTTTTCACGTCGTTTGGTAGAAATCCACACGCGCGTTCTGCCAAAAGCACCATTTGCATGCATATCGTGTAGTTTTGCAGAAAAGTGCATCCGCGTCTACCAAAAGTTGCATATGCATGCTTTAAACGCGTTTTGGCACAAATCCATGTGCGGGTTCTAAAAAGAGCAGCATTGACATGCTTTTCACGTCGTTTGGTAGAAATCCACACGCGCGTTCTGCCAAAAGCACCATTTGCATGCATATCGTGTCGTTTTGCAGAAAACTGCATCCGCGTCTACCAAAAGTTGCATATGCATGCTTAAAACGCGTTTTGGGACAAATACATGTGCGGGTTCTAAAAAGAGCAGCATTGGCATGCTTTTCACGTCGTTTGGTAGAAATCCACACGCGCGTTCAGCAAAAAGCACCATTTGCATGCATATCGTGTGGTTTTGCAGAAAACTGCATCCGCGTCTACCAAAAGATGCATATGCATGCTTAAAACGGGTTTTGGCACAAATCCATGTGCGGGTGCTAAAAAGAGCAGCATCGGCATGCTTTTCACGTCGTTTGATAAAAATCCACACGTGCGTTCTGCCAAAAGCACCATTTGCATGCATATCGTGTGGTTTTGCAGAAAACTGCATCCGCGTCTACCAAAAGTTGCATATGCACGCTTAAAACGCGTTTTGGCACAAATCCATGTGCGGGTTCTAAAAAGAGCAGCATTGGCATGCTTTTCACGTCGTTTGGTTGAAATCCACACGGGCGTTCTGCCAAAAGCACCATTTGCATGCATATCGTGTGGTTTTGCACAAAACTGCATCCGCGTCTACCAAAAGTTGCATATGCATGCTTAAAACGCGTTTTGGCACAAATCCATGTGCGGGTTCTAAAAAGAGCAGCATTGGCATGCTATTCACGTCGTTTGGTAGAAATCCTCACGCGCGTTCTGCCAAAAGCAACATTTGCATGCATATCGTGTGGTTTTGCTGAAAACTGCATCCGCGTCTACCAAAAGGGGCATATGCTCGCTTAAAACGCGTTTTTGCACAAATCCATGTGCAGGTGCGAAAAAGAGCAGCATCGACATGCTTTCCACGTCGTTTGGTAGAAATCCACACGCGCGTTCTGCCAAATGCACCATTTGCATGCATATCGTGTGGTTTTGCAGAAAACTGCATCCGCGTCTACCAAAAGATGCATATGCATGCTTAAAACGCGTTTTGGCACAAATCCATGTGCGGGTTCTAAAAAGAGCAGCATTGGCATGCTTTTCACGTCGTTTGGTAGAAATCCACACGCGCGTTCTGCCAAAAAGTACCATTTGCATGCATATCGTGTGGTTTTGCAGAACACTGCATCCGCGTCTACCAAAAGTTGCATATGCATGCTTAAAACGCTTTTTGGCACAAATCCATGTGCGGGTTCTAAAAAGAGCAGCATTGGCATGCTTTTCACGTCGTTTGGTAGAAATCCACACGCGCGTTCTGCCAAAAGCACCATTTGCATGCATATCGTGTGGTTTTGCAGAAAACTGCATCCGCGTCTACCAAAAGATGCATATGCATGCTTAAAACGCGTTTTGGCACAAATCCATGTGCGGGCTCTAAAAAGAGCAGCATCGGCATGCTTTTCACGTCGTTTGATAAAAATCCACACGTGCGTTCTGCCAAAAGCACCATTTGCATGCATATCGTGTGGTTTTGCAGAAAACTGCATCCGCGTCTACCAAAAGTTGCATATGCACGCTTAAAACGCGTTTTGGCACAAATCCATGTGCGGGTTCTAAAAAGAGCAGCATTGGCATGCTTTTCACGTCGTTTGGTTGAAATCCACACGGGCGTTCTGCCAAAAGCACCATTTGCATGCATATCGTGTGGTTTTGCACAAAACTGCATCCGCGTCTACCAAAAGTTGCATATGCATGCTTAAAACGCGTTTTGGCACAAATCCATGTGCGGGTTCTAAAAAGAGCAGCATTGGCATGCTATTCACGTCGTTTGGTAGAAATCCTCACGCGCGTTCTGCCAAAAGCACCATTTGCATGCATATCGTGTGGTATTGCAGAAAACTGCATCCGCGTCTACCAAAAAGTGCATGTGCTTGCTTAAAACGCGTTTTGGCACAAATCACTGTGCGGTTTCTAAAAAGAGCAGCATTGGCATGCTTTTCACGACGTTTGGTAGAAATCCACGCGCGCGTTCTGCCAAAAGCACCATTTGCATGCATATCGTGTGGTTTTGCAGAAAACTGCATCCGCGTCTACGAAAAAGTGCATGTGCTTGCTTAAAACGCGTTTTGGCACAAATCCATGTGCAGGTGCGAAAAAGAGCAGCATCGGTGTGCTTTTCACGTCGTTTGGTAGAAATCCACACGCGCGTTCTGCCAAAAGTACCCTCTGCATGCATATCGTGTGGTTTTGCAGAAAACTGCATTCGCGTCTACCAAAAGATGCATATGCATGCTTAAAACGCGTTTTGGCACAAGACCATGTGCGGGTTCTAAAAAGAGCAGCATTGGCATGCTTTTCACGTCGTTTGGTGGAAATCCACACGCGCGTTCTGCCAAAAGCACCATTTGCATGCATATAGTGTGGTTTTGCAGAAAACTGCATCCGCGTCTACCAAAAGATGCATATGCATGCTTAAAACGGGTTTTGGCACAAATCCATGTGCGGGTGCTATAAAGAGCAGCATGGGCATGCTTTTCACGTCGTTTGGTAGAAATCCACACGCGCGTTCTGCCAAAAGCACCATTTGCATGCATATCGTGTGGTTTTGCAGAAAAGTGCATCCGCGTCTACCAAAAGTTGCATATGCATGCTTTAAACGCGTTTTGGCACAAATCCATGTGCGGGTTCTAAAAAGAGCAGCATTGGCATGCTTTTCACGTCGTTTGGTAGAAATCCACACGGGCGTTCTGCCAAAAGCACCATTTGCATGCATATCGTGTGGTTTTGCAGAAAACTGCATCCGCGTCTACCAAAAGATGCATATGCATGCTTAAAACGCGTTTTGGCTCAAATCTATGTGCGGTTGCTAAAAAGAGCAGCATTGGCAGGCTTTTCACGTCGTTTGGTAGAAATCCACACGCGCGTTCTGCCAAAAGCACCATTTGCATGCATATCGTGTGGCTTTGCAGAAAACTGCATCCGCGTCTACCAAAAGTTGCATATGCATGCTTAAAACGCGTTTTGGCCCAAATCCATGTGCGGGTTCTAAAAAGATCAGCATTGGCATGCTTTTCACGTCGTTTGGTTGAAATCCACACGGGCGTTCTGCCAAAAGCACCATTTGCATGCATATCGTTTGGTTTTGCAGAAAACTGCATCCGCGTCTACAAAAAGTTGCATATGCATGCTTAAAATGCGTTTTGGGACAAATACATGTGCGGGTTCTAAAAAGAGCAGCATTGGCATGCTTTTCACGTCGTTTGGTAGAAATCCACACGCGCGTTCAGCAAAAAGCAACATTTGCATGCATATCGTGTGGTTTTGCTGAAAACTGCATCCGCGTCTACCAAAAGATGCATATGCATGCTTAAAACGCGTTTTGGCACAAATCCATGTGCGGGTTCTAAAAAGAGCAGCATTGGCATGCTTTTCACGTCGTTTGGTAGAAATCCACACGCGCGTTCTGCCAAAAGCACCATTTGCATGCATATCGTGTCGTTTTGCAGAAAACTGCATCCGCGTCTACCAAAAGGGGCATATGCTCGCTTAAAACGCGTTTTTGCACAAATCCATGTGCAGGTGCGAAAAAGAGCAGCATCGACATGCTTTCCACGTCGTTTGGTAGAAATCCACACGCGCGTTCTGCCAAATGCACCATTTGCATGCATATCCTGTGGTTTTGCAGAAAACTGCATCCGCGTCTACCAAAAGATGCATATGCATGCTTAAAACGCGTTTTGGCACAAATCCATGTGCGGGTTCTAAAAAGAGCAGCATTGGCATGCTTTTCACGTCGTTTGGTAGAAATCCACACGCGCGTTCTGCCAAAAAGTACCATTTGCATGCATATCGTGTGGTTTTGCAGAACACTGCATCCGCGTCTACCAAAAGTTGCATATGCATGCTTAAAACGCTTTTTGGCACAAATCCATGTGCGGGTTCTAAAAAGAGCAGCATTGGCATGCTTTTCACGTCGTTTGGTAGAAATCCACACGCGCGTTCTGCCAAAAGCACCATTTGCATGCATATCGTGTGGTTTTGCAGAAAACTGCATCCGCGTCTACCAAAAGATGCATATGCATGCTTAAAACGCGTTTTGGCACAAATCCATGTGCGGGCTCTAAAAAGAGCAGCATTGGCATGCTTTTCACGTCGTTTGGTAGAAATCCAGACGCGCGTTCTGCCAAAAGCACCATTTGCATGCATATCGTGTGGTATTGCAGAAAACTGCATCCGCGTCTACCAAAAAGTGCATGTGCTTGCTTAAAACGCGTTTTGGCACAAATCACTGTGCGGTTTCTAAAAAGAGCAGCATTGGCATGCTTTTCACGACGTTTGGTAGAAATCCACGCGCGCGTTCTGCCAAAAGCACCATTTGCATGCATATCGTGTGGTTTTGCAGAAAACTGCATCCGCGTCTACGAAAAAGTGCATGTGCTTGCTTAAAACGCGTTTTGGCACAAATCCATGTGCAGGTGCGAAAAAGAGCAGCATCGGTGTGCTTTTCACGTCGTTTGGTAGAAATCCACACGCGCGTTCTGCCAAAAGTACCCTCTGCATGCATATCGTGTGGTTTTGCAGAAAACTGCATTCGCGTCTACCAAAAGATGCATATGCATGCTTAAAACGCGTTTTGGCACAAGACCATGTGCGGGTTCTAAAAAGAGCAGCATTGGCATGCTTTTCACGTCGTTTGGTGGAAATCCACACGCGCGTTCTGCCAAAAGCACCATTTGCATGCATATAGTGTGGTTTTGCAGAAAACTGCATCCGCGTCTACCAAAAGATGCATATGCATGCTTAAAACGGGTTTTGGCACAAATCCATGTGCGGGTGCTATAAAGAGCAGCATGGGCATGCTTTTCACGTCGTTTGGTAGAAATCCACACGCGCGTTCTGCCAAAAGCACCATTTGCATGCATATCGTGTGGTTTTGCAGAAAAGTGCATCCGCGTCTACCAAAAGTTGCATATGCATGCTTTAAACGCGTTTTGGCACAAATCCATGTGCGGGTTCTAAAAAGAGCAGCATTGGCATGCTTTTCACGTCGTTTGGTAGAAATCCACACGGGCGTTCTGCCAAAAGCACCATTTGCATGCATATCGTGTGGTTTTGCAGAAAACTGCATCCGCGTCTACCAAAAGATGCATATGCATGCTTAAAACGCGTTTTGGCTCAAATCTATGTGCGGTTGCTAAAAAGAGCAGCATTGGCATGCTTTTCACGTCGTTTGGTAGAAATCCACACGCGCGTTCTGCCAAAAGCACCATTTGCATGCATATCGTGTGGCTTTGCAGAAAACTGCATCCGCGTCTACCAAAAGTTGCATATGCATGCTTAAAACGCGTTTTGGCCCAAATCCATGTGCGGGTTCTAAAAAGATCAGCATTGGCATGCTTTTCACGTCGTTTGGTTGAAATCCACACGGGCGTTCTGCCAAAAGCACCATTTGCATGCATATCGTGTGGTTTTGCAGAAAACTGCATCCGCGTCTACAAAAAGTTGCATATGCATGCTTAAAATGCGTTTTGGGACAAATACATGTGCGGGTTCTAAAAAGAGCAGCATTGGCATGCTTTTCACGTCGTTTGGTAGAAATCCACACGCGCGTTCAGCAAAAAGCAACATTTGCATGCATATCGTGTGGTTTTGCTGAAAACTGCATCCGCGTCTACCAAAAGGGGCATATGCTCGCTTAAAACGCGTTTTTGCACAAATCCATGTGCAGGTGCGAAAAAGAGCAGCATCGACATGCTTTCCACGTCGTTTGGTAGAAATCCACACGCGCGTTCTGCCAAATGCACCATTTGCATGCATATCGTGTGGTTTTGCAGAAAACTGCATCCGCGTCTACCAAAAGATGCATATGCATGCTTAAAACGCGTTTTGGCACAAATCCATGTGCGGGTTCTAAAAAGAGCAGCATTGGCATGCTTTTCACGTCCTTTGGTAGAAATCCACACGCGCGTTCTGCCAAAAAGTACCATTTGCATGCATATCGTGTGGTTTTGCAGAACACTGCATCCGCGTCTACCAAAAGTTGCATATGCATGCTTAAAACGCGTTTTGGCACAAATCCATGTGCGGGTTCTAAAAAGAGCAGCATTGGCATGCTTTTCACGTCGTTTGGTAGAAATCCACAGGCGCGTTCTGCCAAAAAGTACCATTTGCATGCATATCGTGTGGTTTTGCAGAACACTGCATCCGCGTCTACCAAAAGTTGCATATGCATGCTTAAAACGCGTTTTGGCACAAATCGATGTGCGGGTTCTAAAAAGAGCAGCATTGGCATGCTTTTCACGTCGTTTGGTTGAAATCCACACGGGCGTTCTGCCAAAAGCACCATTTGCATGCATATCGTGTGGTTTTGCACAAAACTGCATCCGCGTCTACCAAAAGTTGCATATGCATGCTTAAAACGCGTTTTGGCACAAATCCATGTGCGGGTTCTAAAAAGAGCAGCATTGGCATGCTTTTCACGTCGTTTGGTAGACATCCACACGGGCGTTCTGCCAAAAAGTACCATTTGCATGCATATCGTGTGGTTTTGCAGAACACTGCATCCGCGTCTACCAAAAGTTGCATATGCATGCTTAAAACGCGTTTTGGCACAAATCCATGTGCGGGTTCTAAAAAGAGCAGCATTGGCATGCTTTTCACGTCGTTTGGTAGAAATCCACAAGCGCGTTCTGCCAAAAAGTACCATTTGCATGCATATCGTGTGGTTTTGCAGAACACTGCATCCGCGTCTACCAAAAGTTGCACATGCATGCTTAAAACGCGTTTTGGCACAAATCGATGTGCGGGTTCTAAAAAGAGCAGCATTGGCATGCTTTTCACGTCGTTTGGTTGAAATCCACACGGGCGTTCTGCCAAAAGCACCATTTGCATGCATATCGTGTGGTTTTGCACAAAACTGCATCCGCGTCTACCAAAAGTTGCATATGCATGCTTAAAACGCGTTTTGGCACAAATCCATGTGCGGGTTCTAAAAAGAGCAGCATTGGCATGCTTTTCACGTCGTTTGGTAGAAATCCTCACGCGCGTTCTGCCAAAAGCAACATTTGCATGCATATCGTGTGGTTTTGCTGAAAACTGCATCCGCGTCTACCAAAAGGGGCATATGCTCGCTTAAAACGCGTTTTTGCACAAATCCATGTGCAGGTGCGAAAAAGAGCAGCATCGACATGCTTTCCACGTCGTTTGGTAGAAATCCACACGCGCGTTCTGCCAAATGCACCATTTGCATGCATATCCTGTGGTTTTGCAGAAAACTGCATCCGCGTCTACAAAAAGTTGCATATGCATGCTTAAAACGCGTTTTGGGACAAATACATGTGCGGGTTCTAAAAAGAGCAGCATTGGCATGCTTTTCACGTCGTTTGGTTGAAATCCACACGGGCGTTCTGCCAAAAGCACCATTTGCATGCATATCGTGTGGTTTTGCAGAAAACTGCATCCGCGTCTACCAAAAGATGCATATGCATGCTTAAAACGGGTTTTGGCACAAATCCATGTGCGGGTGCTAAAAAGAGCAGCATGGGCAAGCTTTTCACGTCGTTTGGTAGAAATCTACACGCGCGTTCTGCCAAAAGCACCATTTGCATGCATATCGTGTGGTTTTGCAGAAAAGTGCATCCGCGTCTACCAAAAGTTGCATATGCATGCTTTAAACGCGTTTTGGCACAAATCCATGTGCGGGTTCTAAAAAGAGCAGCATTGGCATGCTTTTCACGTCGTTTGGTAGAAATCCACACGGGCGTTCTGCCAAAAGCACCATTTGCATGCATATCGTGTGGTTTTGCAGAAAACTGCATCCGCGTCTACCAAAAGATGCATATGCATGCTTAAAACGCGTTTTGGCTCAAATCTATGTGCGGTTGCTAAAAAGAGCAGCATTGGCATGCTTTTCACGTCGTTTGGTAGAAATCCACACGCGCGTTCTGCCAAAAGCACCATTTGCATGCGTATCGTGTGGCTTTGCAGAAAACTGCATCCGCGTCTACAAAAAGTTGCATATGCATGCTTAAAACGCGTTTTGGGACAAATACATGTGCGGGTTCTAAAAAGAGCAGCATTGGCATGCTTTTCACGTCGTTTGGTAGAAATCCACACGCGCGTTCTGCCAAAAGCACCATTTGCATGCATATCGTGTGGTTTTGCAGAAAACTGCATCCGCGTCTACCAAAAGATGCATATGCATGCTTAAAACGCGTTTTGGCACAAATCACTGTGCGGTTTCTAAAAAGAGCAGCATTGGCATGCTTTTCACGACGTTTGGTAGAAATCCACGCGCGCGTTCTGCCAAAAGCACCATTTGCATGCATATCGTGTGGTTTTGCAGAAAACTGCATCCGCGTCTACGAAAAAGTGCATGTGCTTGCTTAAAACGCGTTTTGGCACAAATCCATGTGCAGGTGCGAAAAAGAGCAGCATCGGTGTGCTTTTCACGTCGTTTGGTAGAAATCCACACGCGCGTTCTGCCAAAAGTACCCTCTGCATGCATATCGTGTGGTTTTGCAGAAAACTGCATTCGCGTCTACCAAAAGATGCATATGCATGCTTAAAACGCGTTTTGGCACAAGACCATGTGCGGGTTCTAAAAAGAGCAGCATTGGCATGCTTTTCACGTCGTTTGGTGGAAATCCACACGCGCGTTCTGCCAAAAGCACTATTTGCATGCATGTCGTGTGGTTTTGCAGAAAACTGCATCCGCGTCTACCAAAAGTTGCATATGCATGCTCTAAACGCGTTTTGGGACAAATCCATGTGCGGGTTCTAAAAAGAGCAGCATTGGCAAGCTTTTCACGTCGTTTGGTAGAAATCCACACGCGCGTTCTGCCAAAAGCACCATTTGCATGCATATCGTGTGGTTTTGCAGAAAACTGCATCCGCGTCTACCAAAAGATGCATATGCATGCTTAAAACGGGTTTTGGCACAAATCCATGTGCGGGTGCTAAAAAGAGCAGCATGGGCATGCTTTTCACGTCGTTTGGTAGAAATCCACACGCGCGTTCTGCCAAAAGCACCATTTGCATGCATATCGGGTGGTTTTGCAGAAAAGTGCATCCGCGTCTACCAAAAGTTGCATATGCATGCTTTAAACGCGTTTTGGCACAAATCCATGTGCGGGTTCTAAAAAGAGCAGCATTGGCATGCTTTTCACGTCATTTGGTAGAAATCCACACGGGCGTTCTGCCAAAAGCACCATTTGCATGCATATCGTGTGGTTTTGCAGAAAACTGCATCCGCGTCTACCAAAAGATGCATATGCATGCTTAGAACGCGTTTTGGCTCAAATCTATGTGCGGTTGCTAAAAAGAGCAGCATTGGCATGCTTTTCACGTCGTTTGGTAGAAATCCACACGCGCGTTCTGCCAAAAGCACCATTTGCATGCATATCGTGTGGCTTTGCAGAAAACTGCATCCGCGTCTACCAAAAGTTGCATATGCATGCTTAAAACGCGTTTTGGCCCAAATCCATGTGCGGGTTCTAAAAAGAGCAGCATTGGCATGCTTTTCACGTCGTTTGGTAGACATCCACACGGGCGTTCTGCCAAAAGCACCATTTGCACTCATATCGTGTGGTTTTGCAGAAAACTGCATCCGCGTCTACAAAAAGTTGCATATGCATGCTTAAAACGCGTTTTGGGACAAATACCTGTGCGGGTTCTAAAAAGAGCAGCATTGGCATGCTTTTCACGTCGTTTGGTAGAAATCCACACGCGCGTTCAGCAAAAAGCACCATTTGCATGCATATCGTGTGGTTTTGCAGAAAACTGCATCCGCGTCTACCAAAAGATGCATATGCATGCTTAAAACGGGTTTTGGCACAAATCCATGTGCGGGTTCTAAAAAGAGCAGCATTGGCATGCTTTTCACGTAGTTTGGTAGAAATCCACACGCGCGTTCTGCCAAAAGCACCATTTGCATGCATATCGTGTGGTTTTGCAGAAAACTGCATCCGCGTCTACCAAAAGTTGCATATGCATGCTTAAAACGCGTTTTGGGACAAATACATGTGCGGGTGCTAAAAAGAGCAGCATCGGCATGCTTTTCACGTCGTTTGATAAAAATCCACACGTGCGTTCTGCCAAAAGCACCATTTGCATGCATATCGTGTGGTTTTGCAGAAAACTGCATCCGCGTCTACCAAAAGTTGCATATGCACGCTTAAAACGCGTTTTGGCACAAATCCATGTGCGGGTTCTAAAAAGATCAGCATTGGCATGCTTTTCACGTCGTTTGGTTGAAATCCACACGGGCGTTCTGCCAAAAGCATCATTTGCATGCATATCGTGTGGTTTTGCAGAAAACTGCATCCGCGTCTACAAAAAGTTGCATATGCATGCGTAAAACGCGTTTTGGGACAAATACATGTGCGGGTTCTAAAAAGAGCAGCATTGGCATGCTTTTCACGTCGTTTGGTTGAAATCCACACGGGCGTTCTGCCAAAAGCACCATTTGCATGCATATCGTGTGGTTTTTCAGAAAACTGCATCCGCGTCTACCAAAAGATGCATATGCATGCTTAAAACGGGTTTTGGCACAAATCCATGTGCGGGTGCTAAAAAGAGCAGCATGGGCAAGCTTTTCACGTCGTTTGGTAGAAATCCACACGCGCGTTCTGCCAAAAGCACCATTTGCATGCATATCGTGTGGGTTTGCAGAAAAGTGCATCCGCGTCTACCAAAAGTTGCATATGCATGCTTTAAACGCGTTTTGGCACAAATCCATGTGCGGGTTCTAAAAAGAGCAGCATTGGCATGCTTTTCACGTCGTTTGGTAGAAATCCACACGGGCGTTCTGCCAAAGGCACCATTTGCATGCATATCGTGTGGTTTTGCAGAAAACTGCATCCGCGTCTACCAAAAGATGCATATGCATGCTTAAAACGCGTTTTGGCTCAAATCTATGTGCGGTTGCTAAAAAGAGCAGCATTGGCATGCTTTTCACGTCGTTTGGTAGAAATCCACACGCGCGTTCTGCCAAAAGCACCATTTGCATGCATATCATGTGGCTTTGCAGAAAACTGCATCCGCGTCTACAAAAAGTTGCATATGCATGCTTAAAACGCGTTTTGGGACAAATACATGTGCGGGTTCTAAAAAGAGCAGCATTGGCATGCTTTTCACGTCGTTTGGTAGAAATCCACACGCGCGTTCTGCCAAAAGCACCATTTGCATGCATATCGTGTGGTTTTGCAGAAAACTGCATCCGCGTCTACCAAAAGATGCATATGCATGCTTAAAACGCGTTTTGGCACAAATCCATGTGCGGGCTCTAAAAAGAGCAGCATTGGCATGCTTTTCACGTCGTTTGGTAGAAATCCAGACGCGCGTTCTGCCAAAAGCACCATTTGCATGCATATCGTGTGGTATTGCAGAAAACTGCATCCGCGTCTTCCAAAAAGTGCATGTGCTTGCTTAAAACGCGTTTTGGCACAAATCACTGTGCGGTTTCTAAAAAGAGCAGCATTGGCATGCTTTTCACGACGTTTGGTAGAAATCCACGCGCGCGTTCTGCCAAAAGCACCATTTGCATGCATATCGTGTGGTTTTGCAGAAAACTGCATCCGCTTCTACGAAAAAGTGCATGTGCTTGCTTAAAACGCGTTTTGGCACAAATCCATGTGCAGGTGCGAAAAAGAGCAGCATCGGTGTGCTTTTCACGTCGTTTGGTAGAAATCCACACGCGCGTTCTGCCAAAAGTACCCTCTGCATGCATATCGTGTGGTTTTGCAGAAAACTGCATTCGCGTCTACCAAAAGATGCATATGCATGTTTAAAACGCGTTTTGGCACAAGACCATGTGCGGGTTCTAAAAAGAGCAGCATTGGCATGCTTTTCACTTCGTTTGGTGGAAATCCACACGCGCGTTCTGCCAAAAGCACTATTTGCATGCATGTCGTGTGGTTTTGCTGAAAACTGCATCCGCGTCTACCAAAAGGGGCATATGCATGCTTAAAACGGGTTTTGGCACAAATCCATGTGCGGGTGCTAAAAAGAGCAGCATGGGCATGCTTTTCACGTCGTTTGGTAGAAATCCACACGCGCGTTCTGCCAAAAGCACCATTTGCATGCGTATCGTGTGGCTTTGCAGAAAACTGCATCCGCGTCTACAAAAAGTTGCATATGCATGCTTAAAACGCGTTTTGGGACAAATACATGTGCGGGTTCTAAAAAGAGCAGCATTGGCATGCTTTTCACGTCGTTTGGTAGAAATCCACACGCGCGTTCTGCCAAAAGCACCATTTGCATGCATATCGTGTGGTTTTGCAGAAAACTGCATCCGCGTCTACCAAAAGATGCATATGCATGCTTAAAACGCGTTTTGGCACAAATCACTGTGCGGTTTCTAAAAAGAGCAGCATTGGCATGCTTTTCACGACGTTTGGTAGAAATCCACGCGCGCGTTCTGCCAAAAGCACCATTTGCATGCATATCGTGTGGTTTTGCAGAAAACTGCATCCGCGTCTACGAAAAAGTGCATGTGCTTGCTTAAAACGCGTTTTGGCACAAATCCATGTGCAGGTGCGAAAAAGAGCAGCATCGGTGTGCTTTTCACGTCGTTTGGTAGAAATCCACACGCGCGTTCTGCCAAAAGTACCCTCTGCATGCATATCGTGTGGTTTTGCAGAAAACTGCATTTGCGTCTACCAAAAGATGCATATGCATGCTTAAAACGCGTTTTGGCACAAGACCATGTGCGGGTTCTAAAAAGAGCAGCATTGGCATGCTTTTCACGTCGTTTGGTGGAAATCCACACGCGCGTTCTGCCAAAAGCACTATTTGCATGCATGTCGTGTGGTTTTGCAGAAAACTGCATCCGCGTCTACCAAAAGTTGCATATGCATGCTCTAAACGCGTTTTGGGACAAATCCATGTGCGGGTTCTAAAAAGAGCAGCATTGGCAAGCTTTTCACGTCGTTTGGTAGAAATCCACACGCGCGTTCTGCCAAAAGCACCATTTGCATGCATATCGTGTGGTTTTGCAGAAAACTGCATCCGCGTCTACCAAAAGATGCATATGCATGCTTAAAACGGGTTTTGGCACAAATCCATGTGCGGGTGCTAAAAAGAGCAGCATGGGCATGCTTTTCACGTCGTTTGGTAGAAATCCACACGCGCGTTCTGCCAAAAGCACCATTTGCATGCATATCGTGTGGTTTTGCAGAAAAGTGCATCCGCGTCTACCAAAAGTTGCATATGCATGCTTTAAACGCGTTTTGGCACAAATCCATGTGCGGGTTCTAAAAAGAGCAGCATTGGCATGCTTTTCACGTCGTTTGGTAGAAATCCACACGGGCGTTCTGCCAAAAGCACCATTTGCATGCATATCGTGTGGTTTTGCAGAAAACTGCATCCGCGTCTACCAAAAGATGCATATGCATGCTTAAAACGCGTTTTGGCTCAAATCTATGTGCGGTTGCTAAAAAGAGCAGCATTGGCATGCTTTTCACGTCGTTTGGTAGAAATCCACACGCGCGTTCTGCCAAAAGCACCATTTGCATGCATATCGTGTGGCTTTGCAGAAAACTGCATCCGCGTCTACCAAAAGTTGCATATGCATGCTTAAAACGCGTTTTGGCCCAAATCCATGTGCGGGTTCTAAAAAGAGCAGCATTGGCATGCTTTTCACGTCGTTTGGTAGACATCCACACGGGCGTTCTGCCAAAAGCACCATTTGCATGCATATCGTGTGGTTTTGCAGAAAACTGCATCCGCGTCTACAAAAAGTTGCATATGCATGCTTAAAACGCGTTTTGGGACAAATACATGTGCGGGTTCTAAAAAGAGCAGCATTGGCATGCTTTTCACGTCGTTTGGTAGAAATCCACACGCGCGTTCAGCAAAAAGCACCATTTGCATGCATATCGTGTGGTTTTGCAGAAAACTGCATCCGCGTCTACCAAAAGATGCATATGCATGCTTAAAACGGGTTTTGGCACAAATCCATGTGCGGGTTCTAAAAAGAGCAGCATTGGCATGCTTTTCACGTAGTTTGGTAGAAATCCACACGCGCGTTCTGCCAAAAGCACCATTTGCATGCATATCGTGTGGTTTTGCAGAAAACTGCATCCGCGTCTACCAAAAGTTGCATATGCATGCTTAAAACGCGTTTTGGGACAAATACATGTGCGGGTGCTAAAAAGAGCAGCATCGGCATGCTTTTCACGTCGTTTGATAAAAATCCACACGTGCGTTCTGCCAAAAGCACCATTTGCATGCATATCGTGTGGTTTTGCAGAAAACTGCATCCGCGTCTACCAAAAGTTGCATATGCACGCTTAAAACGCGTTTTGGCACAAATCCATGTGCGGGTTCTAAAAGATCAGCATTGGCATGCTTTTCACGTCGTTTGGTTGAAATCCACACGGGCGTTCTGCAAAAGCACCATTTGCATGCATATCGTGTGGTTTGCAGAAAACTGCATCCGCGTCTACAAAAAGTTGCATATGCATGCTTAAAACGCGTTTTGGGACAAATACATGTGCGGGTTCTAAAAAGAGCAGCATTGGCATGCTTTTCACGTCGTTTGGTTGAAATCCACACGGGCGTTCTGCCAAAAGCACCATTTGCATGCATATCGTGTGGTTTTTCAGAAAACTGCATCCGCGTCTACCAAAAGATGCATATGCATGCTTAAAACGGGTTTTGGCACAAATCCATGTGCGGGTGCTAAAAAGAGCAGCATGGCAAGCTTTTCACGTCGTTTGGTAGAAATCCACACGCGCGTTCTGCCAAAAGCACCATTTGCATGCATATCGTGTGGGTTTGCAGAAAAGTGCATCCGCGTCTACCAAAAGTTGCATATGCATGCTTTAAACGCGTTTTGGCACAAATCCATGTGCGGGTTCTAAAAAGAGCAGCATTGGCATGCTTTTCACGTCGTTTGGTAGAAATCCACACGGGCGTTCTGCCAAAGGCACCATTTGCATGCGTATCGTGTGGTTTTGCAGAAAACTGCATCCGCGTCTACCAAAAGATGCATATGCATGCTTAAAACGCGTTTTGGCTCAAATCTATGTGCGGTTGCTAAAAAGAGCAGCATTGGCATGCTTTTCACGTCGTTTGGTAGAAATCCACACGCGCGTTCTGCCAAAAGCACCATTTGCATGCATATCATGTGGCTTTGCAGAAAACTGCATCCGCGTCTACAAAAAGTTGCATATGCATGCTTAAAACGCGTTTTGGGACAAATACATGTGCGGGTTCTAAAAAGAGCAGCATTGGCATGCTTTTCACGTCGTTTGGTAGAAATCCACACGCGCGTTCTGCCAAAAGCACCATTTGCATGCATATCGTGTGGTTTTGCAGAA